>NC_092335.1:584290000-584590000 GCF_046630445.1 Rutidosis leptorrhynchoides | reverse complement strand
AGAATTTGTCCTTTGATTTCATAATCTGGCGCATTAACTTCTGGCTTAATAATGGCGTGACCTTGGCCCGTGCGTGTGGCTCTCATTCGGTCTTCCATACTTAGAGGTTCTAGATTTTCCATGATTGGAAGTGTTGTATCTGAATCACTAGAGGTTTCTGATTTAATGGTTTCTTCCTCAACAATCTCTGTTTGAATGATTGGTGGTTCCGGAGGAAAGGTTAATGGTTCGGGATCTACAAACCGTTCCTGAATATTCTCCGGATTCTCAATTGTGAGGTTTGTTTCAAAAACTGGATTATCGGAAATTTGAGTTTGAGGATTTGGTCGACTTGATGACGATTCTAAAGAAAAATCAACGGCGGCGATATTCGTTAAACGATGTCTTGCTCGAGTTACAGGTGGTGAACGTATGACCGGCGGCGAACGTCTTGCTCGGTGCATTCACTGAATATCCTATTAGTTTTTAAAAAGGAAAGAAAAATTATAATAAGTTATCCAACCAATAGACTTTTCTGATTTTGCCCACGTTTCGAATAGCCAAAAGATGCAGCAGAGGGGCAGGATTCGTTTGGTCTCAATATAATTGAGGACTGTTTGGCTCCAATAACCCGGTCCACGTACAAATCCAACTATTACTACGAACCAGAAAATTTTGATGTCTATCAATTTAACCACTTAAAATAAATTTTCGTAATTTTAAGAAATTTAGAGAAGAAGTAGAAAAAAATTCTAAGTCCTAAAAACTAGAATGGCGAGAAATAAGAAAGAAATAGATTGCGCGTCGAAAAATGTCGAAAAATAAAAGGTCGAAAAATAGGCGTCGAAAAATAAAAATAAGAAAGTAGTGCGAAATACGGCGTCGTAAAATTCTAAAGCACCTAAAACTTAGTCTAAGGAATAAGCACTTAAGGGATTTTACGGCAAAGCCTAAAAATTCTAGAAGTAAAAATAACTATGGCAAAAACTAAACTTAATACTAAAAGTTGCGACTATAGTCTAAAAATCTAAAGGTAATAAAACTAAAAAAAACATTTTTTTTTTTTTTTTTATAGAAAAAATATAATTTTTTTTTAATAATTTTTTTTTTTTTACGTTTTTTTTTTTTTTTTACGTTTTTTTTTTTTTTTTTAAATTTTTTTAAAAACGATTTTTTTTTTTTACAAAATTTTTTTAAAACGAATTTTTTTTTTCTTTTAAAAAAAAAACGATTTTTTTTTTTTTTTTACACAAATTTTTTTTTTTTTTTTTTTTTTAAAAAACGAAAATTTTTTTTTTTTTTAAAAAAAAACGATTTTTTTTTTTTTTTTTTTTTTTTTTTTTTTTTTTTAAAACGATTTTTTTTTACAAATTAATAATTTTTTTATAATTATAATTTTTTTTTAAAACTTTTTTTTTTTTTTTTTTTTAATTCATTTACTATTCATGAATAGTAAATGAAAATAAATTAATTAATTTACTATTCACATGAAAGCGACATGATAGCAATTATTAATTATAAGTTACATAATATACCCCTGAAGTATTTAATAAATACGACTTTTTTTTTTAAAATTTACGTAAATTTTGATTCTTAAATATTTTTATATTATTATATTCTATTTCAATATTATTATATTATTATATTCTATTTCAATATTATTATATTATTATATTTTATTTCAATATTATTATAATTAAAAATATAGCGTTTTAGCGCTCCCCGGCAGCGGCGCCAAAAACTTGATGATGTAGCGTGAGGGTACGAAATAGTATTATTTTTTTACTAGGAAATACTACAAAATATGACACAAGTTTTATTAATTTACGGATGGGATATACCTAAACCTTGCTACAACACTATAGGCAGTGTACCTAATCGTAGAGTAGTGTAGTTTTTAGTAAGTCCGGTTCGTTCCACAGGGAGCTGGTGATACTTACTATATTTTTAACTATATTTATACAAAATATATATAATTATATAAGTAGTACTATTATTATAAAAGGGGGGTTTTACCGTTTAATGACCGGTTTGTCGATTCTATATTTTAAGCGTAAAGATAAATGACGATAATTAAAGTGCGTAAAATAATGACAATAAATAAAATGACAGTAAATAAAATTGCGAGTAATAAAATGACAGTAAATAAAGATACGATGAGAAATATAATAAAAGAATTATGCTTATTTAAACTTCCGTAATCATGATGTTTGACGTGTTGATTTTAATTTATTACCATGGGTTAATTGTCCTTTGTCCTGGTTTATTTGATACGTCTATCTGGTTTTTGTCCATAATAGTCCATCGGTCATAAATATAAAGTGCGAGTATCCTCGTCAAATTACCCTTATACCCGAAGTCAAATATTCCAACTGATTAAGGATTTAAACTGTGACGCAGTTATCACTTCTGTCAACAATTACACCAGTTATCACTGTATGTAATCCACCCCTGTTTTAATTAGTTTATGAATATTAATTCATCCACTTGATCAGAATGAATAATCAATTACCCAACCCAATTGATTAATTAAATGATTATAACAGATTCCATATGAACATCACTAAATAGGACAACCATAATCATTATTAATTATTAGGTTAATTAATTTGAAGATAGGTTCGACAGACTCCAATGAGTTGTCACTCAATTAGACAATACCCCCCATCTATTAATAGTCAATAGTTCAATTTCCACAAGTGTCGGTCTTTTGCCCAAACCTTAATTATGGTACAAAGTTCAATAACCCCATCTTAATATTTTAGCCTAACATCACGATTACTTCGGCTCAAATAAGCATAATAATAACTTAGTTACGAGACATTAATGTAAAAAGGTTGAACATAACTTACAATGATTAAAAATAGCGTAGCGTTACACGGACAGAATTTCGACTTACACACTCAAACGATCTCTATCATAAATCTTATTATTATCATAATTTAAAGTTAAAATTAAGATTATTGTTATATCTTATTAAGTTAACATTATGATAGAGATATAGAATATAGATATTGATAATTGATATTGATAATTGATCGAAGAAAAGAAAAAAAAGATCGATAAAAAATTCTTTTTCCATCATCGAACGTATCGTTCCTTTTATAGGCAAATTAGAATTCAAATTTTCATTTACGACCCCTGAACTATGCTCAATTAACAACTTTTTATTATTTAATATTATTCTTATTATGAATTATTTAAATATTATATTTTATTCTTGTGCATAGTTGACTCGTAATTTTTACACCGTTGCGTCGAGCGCTGAAAGTTGGTTCATGCCTCAGTTCCGGATTTTCGAACGTCCTTGCGTACTATTTTATATCGTGTACTTTGCGTTTTGTAACTTGTACTCTTGTCATTTTTAGACGTTCTTCATCAATAAATTGAACCTTTTGAATTGTATCTTGTACATTTGAGCTTTTTGGACGTTTTGGTCTTTCAAATCTTCGTTTTCGAGCGATTTGCGTCTTTCGTCTTCGCACTTATTTATTTAACTATTACAACTAAAAATAAGGAAATTACATTTAAAAACTTTACATATTGGAACGATATTGCTACAAAATATATGTTCATTTGGAGCACTATCATTCACAAAGTGCTATTGCAATTACAAGCAACCCGGTCCAGCATTCTAAGACTAAACACATAGATATCCATTATCATTTCATTAAGGACCATGTAGCAAAAGGGGATGGAGAGTTATACTTTGTGCCTACCAAAATTCAATTAGCTGATATGTTCACTAAGCCGTTAGATGAACTTAGGCTAAAGTTCTTGATCAAAGAGATTGGCATGGTGGAATATAGTGCTTGAAATTCCTTAGATCTTTTGGGACTTCTAATTGGGATCTTATGTTTAGGGGAGTAGATACTTTCTAGGGGGAGCACCTGATTTCTTCTACTTTAGATAACATCTTTCAAGGGGGAGCCTTTAGACTTATGTTAACTTCCTGGGTTTATTTTTCAATGGTTACGAAAGGGGGAGGTAACTCATTGATATCATATTTCAAGGGGGAGTTAATTCATTTTCTTGGGAACGTATCAAAATGGTGATTTACTTTCTGTATATCACATTTTGAGGGGGAGAAAAAGGGGCGAAAGTGAAAAGAAAATTGATTTTCCAAAGTGAATTCATAAAATCTTTGTTTTATATCTGAAATAATTCACTAAGGCTTGTATACATCTCAGTATGCAATCCATTTTATCAATTGGTATCACTGAAGATTTGTACTTTGTACATAATTCAAAGTTTTTTTAAGTACAAATCATGTTTTGAGAAAATACATAAAAAATTGAAAAGTTAAAATCCAAAAAGATTTGAATTTTACTGAATAAATGCTATTTTTAGCATTATACCGAATCTGACAACCAACTGCACAGATTTGGTAAGTTCAAAATTTTCCAAAATTGTCTCAGAAATGTTTTTCATTAAAAATGTGATAATCTTGAATGATTTTTGATAAAGATTTGTCAAAGTTTGAAGTGAATTTGTTTAAAATTGAAAAATGGACTGCATTCGGTAAATAATGCCCATTCGGTAAAGCCCATATTTTCAAAATCATTTGGTATCTATAAATAGGAGGGTCAAAGTCAAACTTTCTCTCACCTTGAGTTAATTGCATACCGAATCTGATTAATCTTACCGAGTTTGCCTAATCTACCGATTCCCGTCTTCTGTATCTTCAAATTCTTGGTAATTCTTTGTTTTAATCGAATCTAAGATACACATATTATAGATCTGAGATAACTGAACACTTATAAACAAGAAAAGATTGCAATAACAAGACTGTGACACTTAATTTTAAAAAGTGTTGATTATACCGAATCTGAGTCGAGTTTCTTAATTCTTAGATTAAACTCTTATGATTTGGATAATTAACATGAAATCTTGTCAAATCTATGTTAAATTAGTTGATCTATAAATTGACCGAGTTTGATTATATGTTTAATTGAGTATTTGATGGATTCTATACATACCGAATGTGTTCTTGATATAGTACCGAGTCTGTTCAAATAATTAACATGTTTTTCTGACTTGATTGAATTTTTAATTGAGTATGATTATGTTTTTGCATGATATGAGACTGAATATGCATGTTTGAGTGATTATCTGTGATTTTTTATAATTACCGAATCTGTTCTTGGCATGATACCGAGTCTGTAATTTGGTACTTTAAAATAATGTGATTTTCAACATTGAAACACTTAACATGTTTTATCTAAGTCTTTGAAATGAAAACTCAAGCTTATTTGGTTACCGAATCTGAAGTTTTCATGAATACTGAATCTGCTTGAATTGTGTTGGTTACCGAATCTGAAGTTTTCATGAATACCGAATCTGCTTGAATTATGCTTAAAATTGACTAAGTGTTGTTCTGATTCTTTGTGTTATATAATTAACTTTATATGATGATTGTGTATTGTGATGAGTATCATAAGAGTGTCATGTTTGTCAATTGCTTGTTCGAATAAATGTTTTTTATAACTTAGAAAATCCATAAAAATTATAAAATCTGAAAAATACAAAGGATTTCAAAGGAAAATAAGAATAGAGATATGTGCTTTATTATAAACATCTTGTAGTCTTCTATTTCTTATTTATAGAGCTAAATGGCGAACAATCACTTCATCAACTCTGAAACCAACATTCCCTGCAACTACTGGACTGTAATTCTAGAGAGGCATACATTATGGCGTGCTCTGAGCTCTACTGCCAGTGTGACTGTAACAGATCTAGAGCTTCTGAATAGAACAATTAGGTTTGTAGAAGCTACACAACCTACTGCTGCTAATCTAGAAGGAGAACAAGCTCGATTCGAATTTGAGCTAAGAGGGGTAGAAGGAATGAGGAGTATCACAAAGGCTGACTTCAGGAGGATCTTTCAGCTTCCTCTTGTACAAAATGCTCCTGCTTTCCCTGCTACTCAGCAGATGATGTCCTCAATCTTTGATCTTGGTTATGTTGGAGCTACTAATGTTCCACCGGCTAAGTTTCAGAAGAAATACTTGCACTCAAGGTGGTATGTGATCTTCTCGATAATCAACAGATGCTTGCTGATGACCAGGAGTGGATCTGACAGCCTGACTGTGCCAATACTGAGATTTTTCTACTCTTTCATAAGAGTGGAAACTCTGGACTATGCAGAACTTCTATGGGATTTGGTTCAGGCCTAAGTTGATAAACCAAGGGTTCATACATCCCTTGTTAAACGTTTTTCTGTATATTTATCCATGATGCTATAAATGCATGCAGAAATGCAAATATATTTGTACCAGGTACACATGGATTGCAGATGAAAAGATTTGGGGAGCTGAAGATGAATACCCCGGTGATTTCTGACAACCAGTTCACTGCGCCGATTCCAAATTGGCTAGTGGGGCTAGCTGCACCCCAAGACGCTCGAATGCGTTCATACTTTGAGGCTGTAGAAATACCTCTTCCGAACCCGGTACAACAAGTACAAGTTGAACCTGGCGCGGTTCTAGCCCCAGAGGTTGTAGAGGAACCTGTAGTACAACCACTCAGGCCAGCTAATCCTCCACTTAGGGTAAACCTCAAACGTTCTAGGGTAGTTCACCAAGCTCAACATATGAGGATCAGAGAACCTAGTTCACCTAGGATTGAACCAACCCTTTCAACAACACAAGAGGGAAGCAGTGACACTGATTTTTCAGAAACTGAATCATTTCCTGAACATTCTTCTAAGAGAACACGATTTATGCCCGATGAGATGATTCAGACTCCTCCAACCTAACGAGTAACTATATCTAAGACTTCGACACCTATCGTTCGCCAAACAGTTACTCCAACCATTGGTGATACGGACCAAGACCTAGAGCCTATTAGGTCACCCTCACCCATTTTCGTATCACATCCAATAATAACAGGAAGCCCTACACTAAATGAAGCGCAAGCTTCGGTAGGCAAGAGAGCTAAACGCACGGATGGTAAAAAGACCAATCAGCCCATCCAATCTAAACAGGACTTAATAATAAATCCTACACAGAAAGATGCTTCGACATCTAAGGGAGTAAAGTCTTCCTCTGCAGTAAAGTCTGCGTTAACTCAATCGATTGAGGAAACTCAATCATTGAAGTCCAGGACGGCCAAAGGGGAGCCGAAAAGTCTTGAAAAAGCACCATGCGTATCGGTTGGAAATCCTCCTGTGCCTCAACATACAACAGGGTCTCGAGGTCCGGTTTATCTTGATGAAGGATATCTACCACGTCCCATGGAAATGAGTCAACATGACAATCCTTCGAGATATTTATCAGACTTCCAGCAGACTGATCCCTTGGTTCAAGAAATTGATCCATTGGTTCAAACCACTTCTCTTCCGGATTTTGAATCTCAGGGTCTAGAGGAAGAGTCTTTAACTGAAAGAGATGTGCCACCTCATGGTATATCAATGATTTCAGGAGTCGGAGATAGCAATCTCTTTGTGAGATCTAAACCGATGGGTAGTTCTAGTACTTTGTCAGAGTCCCATGAGACTAAAGTCATGGAGGCGGATGCTTCGAAAGAAACTTCGCCGGTGACAACTCCGGTTGTTGCCAAACCTCCATCAGAAGGGGATATCACGAATCTGACTAGTACTACGTATCGCCCTACATATAAGAATAATACTGCATGTTTATCCTTACCTGCCCTCACAGCAAATCAAACACTTCCACCGACATCGCCTTCAACAGTTGCTGCTGATGCTGATGTTGTTCATGGTTACATCATTGTTTCACCAACTGGGTCACCTTCTCGGATTTCAAATATATATGGATTTAGATATCTCTCTAACAATGAGGTGGAGGAACTATATCTTACTGAGTTTGCTAAACGAACTGATCTTGATGAAGTTCGCGAGACTATGATGATTTATCTTGAGCCAGTAAGAGTAGTATATCCTTTATCTCCATGTAAGTCACCTGGACCAATTCACATGCCTGATCATGATGATTTCGATCCCGACAATCTTCATGAGGGGGAGAATAGACAAGGTGGTTATCGGTTCAGTGGTTTTCAACGATCAACTCATGAAGCTGGTTCGTCTAGTCAACATAAGGATCATGATGTTGTTGAAATATCTGATTCTGCAATTGATGAAATAGAGGAAATTCAATGTGAGAGTTTTCTAGATGAATCAGAAGGTCAGAGAGAGGGTTACTCAGGGATGCTAATGATTATGGATTCAGCTGATCAAACTAAGAATATGACAGCTCAAGAGGACAAAATTTTGATAATATTGAAAATATTTTGAAGGGGCAGTCGAGTGTTGCCAATGAATTCAATGAACATAAATTTGTTAACTTGATATCTCTAACCGATGAATTTGGAATACACTTTGAAAAGGAGATTTTCTCTAATGGCAAGGAAGATACTACGACTCCTCCTGATCTAAATGTTCCATTTCAAATTACAGAGATTGTTCTTGAGCGTGATGCTGATTTCCAACTTAGTGAGGATGAAGAGAAGATGATTCTTCATTCACCATTCATTGATCATCAAGCTTATAGAATTTATGGTGATTCTAATCTCGTCCTTTCTGCATCAATGAGTGTTTTGGGTTCATGGAAATATCATAAGAATCCAGAATATCTCAAAGCTTATCTGAGTGTTCGCGACAAATTCAAATTGAAGAATGAAGAGAAAGTTCAAGAACAGAAAAACTCAGAGATCAAAAGCATTAATAAAGTTTTCATTACTAACAAGGATGGAGTGAAGATGCCATTATTTCAAGTGACAAGAATGGATGATAAGGATTATCAGTTCTCTGTAGCAGATTTTGATAAACTGAAGATGGATGACATTATTTTCATCTACAATTACTTGATAGACTTGAATGAATCTGCAACAGTTTATTATGCTACTGCGATGAAGGTAGTCTACATATTTATTCTTGACTCAATGAGATGGATGTATGTTCACGACTTTCAAATGGGGTTAGAATCTAGACACAAAAAGCTCAGAATCAAACCGCTAAATCAAGTGATTGAAGAGCTAAGATACATGTCCTTACTTGAAGTAAGTGATTGTCCATATAGGTTTGCATTTGTCAATTCTCACTATACAAAGGTCTTCATCAGAGTCTCAGATTTCAGAAGATACTCAGACAGAATGTTGATGTATGCTTTTAAATACTTAAGATGGAGACTGATCAATAACTGCTATTCAACCGAAGATAATGAGATTGTCAAATACATTCTCACGAGACTGAAGAGTCGTCTCAAAACAAGAGTGAACATACGAAGATATGAGAATCTAAAGGGATTCAAATCCAAATTTCACTTCAGAGGAACAAAGTTCTTTTGGATGTTTTAAATAGGATTATATTGTAAAATGTTTACATTTAACACTAAGGGGGAGATTTTTAGGACCCCGAAGTTGTATAGTGTTAATGTGAAATATGCTTAAATGAAGGTTCCTTAGAAGAGGGCTATATAAGGAACCTGAGTAGTCCTAATTAGATAGCCATTGCATTGTAAACGAGTTCTAGAAGTTGTGGAATGTAAATCTTGTTGATTCTCTCTCATACCGAGCCTCCTTCACTCTTACCGAATCTCATTCTAACTTGTATTTTCTTCTAATCTCAACATGATCTGACCTATCAATATATATCTTGTTAAGTTAGTTACCAAGTGCCCACGGATAAGCATATACTTTTCATACTTTTTTGAATACATAAATCTCGTGGTATACATTATTTTATTGTTTACAATAAAACTATAGCTCACCAACATTCGTGTTGACTTTTTAAAGCATGTTATTTCTCAAGTGCTTAGATGAAATTGCTTTCGCTGTAATAGACTTGCTGTGTTAGACTTCCGATGTACTATGCATTGTCAGAGATGTCTCTTAATCATGGACTTTTTATTTTGCATTCACTACTTATGTTGTATTCGAACTATGGTTTTGTAATGACCTAAGTGTCACGTACTATTGTTAATGCTTTCTATCCGTAGAAGCACATTACTTTTGTAAAACTTTTGTCGTTGGAAAAATGTTATCTTTTTATGAATGAAAAACCTTGTTTTTAAAATAGCATATAGTGTTATACCGTGTAATAGACCTGTTGTTGATGATCCATACCATAGAGGTTTTGGATGAGGCATCACATTTGGTATCAGAGCATTGGTTGTGGGAAATGAGTCTTCATTAGTGTGTCTTGACCGAGTCGACTAGAATTCACTAATAGGACTAATCTACAACTTGATCGTTTACCTGATCCTGCGAAAACTGCTTATTGCACCTGTTTACTGCTATATGCTACTGCTTTATGGTACTGCTTTATGCTACTGCTATACGCTACTGCTACATGCTACTGTTATATATTACTGCATGTTACTGCTTATTACTACTGCATGCTACTACTATCTGCTTTTGATCGCATAATACTGCTATATACTACTGTCATTTGTTACCACTATATGTAACTACTGTATGCCACTATCATCTGTTACTGCTACTTGCAACCATTGCATGCTACTGTTATCTTCTATCGATTATATGATACTATTGTATAACACTACTGTATGACACTACTAGTATTACTCTGTTATGTACTGCCTTAGACTACTGTTGTAGGTTACTATTGTGTGCCGCTATGATATACTATGTGCTAATGTTTCTAATTAATCAAGCCGAGTGTTAACTCACATGTATTCGAACAAACTTTGAAACTTCTTGCACCATAAGATATTTTCTTAATCCATCCCCACTTATCCTACTTTGGGGACTTGTATCCTGATCCATCAGTTACCACCATTTACCCGATCCCGAGAATGAAGCGATTCCTTACGCAATCGAAGAAGAATTCCCCTCGGTGCATGCAAAAACTAAAGTAGATCCCCTGAAAGAGGAACCCTCCGTGGAATGGACGGAGCAACCACACCTTGTCACACTTACCATGCTCACCATGATGGGCAACACACGATGTACAAACTCTCAGAATAATGCTCAAATCTCACAACCTGGTATACTATTTTCCTTCATCCTACACCATCCGTCCGAGATCTAACAACATAGTTGGACTTAGGTCCCTAACACTCTTATACATTAAGATGTCAGAAGGGAATTTAAATTCCCCCAGGTTGGAGTATCTTCCGTTGATGCTCATCTATACCCAATGACTTCAGATTCGCCTCACATCGCCCTATATCATTCCTTGTCCAACATGAGGACACGATTGAAGCTCTTTAAAGGAACCTGGAAGCATTGCACGAACCTGAGTGTTTTGAAGACATGCACCGACACATTTAAACATCGATGCGTACCTAACAGAACCTACACACCTACACTACAAGCCGTGGGATAAAGTATGCATATTTCCCATTGGGATAGCAAGGATGTAGCATCACTTAGATGGAGACGAGTATAAACTCAAAGTTGATCACGTTATCTTGAACTTGTGAAGTGATGACGGAATGGAAGTATGAATTAGTTTAATATAATGACGACTGGCTGACGTGATTATATTGCGGTAATTCATACAGAAGTGGTGTATTTATTAGGTGGACTACTAGAAGTGGAGGAAGAATGGCCACATGGCCAAGGAGGTCAAAGGGGACTCACATGGATCTGGAGTATAGTGGAGACTACGTTTCTTCTCAACAATATTATTGTTTCAGAGTTGTTTACTACTGGAGCGGTTGATACCCTAGATCTAAGAACTTTAGTGCTTTGATTAGTAATCCCTTAACACCCATGGACGTTAAGTATAATTTATGGAGCAAAGAAATGGAAAAAAATAACAAAGGTAGATGAATAATTTAAGGTAGTACCTTAAAATTTACAGGTGGGTCATTTGGAGATGACCTCATGTCAACAAAACTTGGAAGTTTTAAAGTAGTAATTGGAAAGGATTAGTTATCTACGCACAAGCAGATGTTATTTGAGAAGACTGGTAGAATTTTTCATGGTAGTATAATAAGAGTTAGTTGGAATGGACCTTAAGATTAACCTAACACCCATCAATTTGGGAAGCTTTGATGTAATAGTTGGAATGGACTTTAGGATTAACCTAATACCCATCAAGTTATGAAGCTTTGATGTAATAGTTAGGATGGACTGGCTTTCAAAGATGAAAGCGAAAGTTATTTGTAGTGTGAAGATTCTTCACATACCTCGTAAGAACGGTGTGCCAATGATAGTGCACGGAGAGAGGTGTAACTCAAAGCTAAATCTCATAAGCTGTTTGAAGGCTCAAAAGTTTATGAGAAAAGGACATTTTGCAATATTGGCACATGAGAAGAAAGTAGAAACCGAAGAGAATCGGCCGCGATCGGAAATTCAATGAAGTCCCAATCGTTAGTAAATTTCCAGAAGTTTTTTCGAAAAAGTTGCCTGGATTACTGCCACCGCGATCAGTGGAGTTTCAGATCGATCTAGTGCCGGGAGCTACACCTGTAGCTCACGCACCTTATCAACTTGCACCAACCGAAATGCAAGAGTTGCAGAGTCAACTACAAGAATTGCTAGACCGTGGATTTATTCGACCAAGTTCTTCGCCTTGGGGCGCTCCTGTTTTGTTCGTAAAGAAGAAGGACGGATCTTTCTGTATGTGTATTGACTATCGCGAACTAAACAAGTTGACAATCAAGAATCGATATCCTCTCCCAAGGATTGATGATTTATTCGATCAACTTCAAGGATCGAGCATTTATTCGAAGATTGATTTACGGTCAGCCTATCACCAATTGAGGGTGAAGGAAGAAGAGGTGCCTAAGACCGCGCTCCGAACTCAGTATGGTCATTATGAGTTCCTTGTAAGATCCATGAATACATCATCTTATGAACCGCATGTGCAAACCGTATCTTGACAAATTTGTTATCGTATTCATAGATGATGTCTTAATCTATTCAAAAAGCGAAGAAGAACATGAACAACACCTTCGACTCGTGCTTGAACTCTTGAGACAAGAACAACTCTATGCCAATTTCTCCAAGTGTGAATTTTGGTTAAAGGAAGTTCAATTTTTTGGTCATGTTGTAAGCGATCAATGTATTAAATTCGATCACGCGAAAATCGAGGCAATTAGTAATTGGGAAACCCCCAATACTCCTACTCATATTCGTAAATTTTTAGGCCTCGCCGGTTATTATCATAGATTCATTGAATGTTTCTCTTTGGTTGCACGTCCTTTAACTGCGTTAACTCACAAAGGAAAGAAATTATTTTGGGCGGCCGAACAAGAGTCGTCGTTTTAAACCTTAAAGAAAAAGTTAACCGCGGCTCCTATCTTATCTCTTTCCGAAGGCAATGATGATTTTATTGTATATTGCGATGCCTCGAAACATGGTTTTAGATGTGTATTGATGCAACGAAAGAAAGTTATTGCTTATGCCTCTCGACAATTGAAAATTCACGAATGAAACTACACGACACACGATCTCGAACTTGGAGCCGTTGTCTTTGCACTCAAAATATGATGACACTATCTTTGCGGAACCAAAAGTACCATCTTCACCGACCAAAAAAGTATCCAACACATTTTCGATCAAAAAACAACTAAATATGAGACAACGACGGTGGATCGAAACATTGAACGATTACGATTGTGAACTTCGTTACCATCCCGGGAAGGCAAATGTAGTAGCCGATGCTGTAGTAACCCTAACTTTTCCATGTTTATATATATTAAATGAAATTGCTATTTACATGATTAAGTGTTTCAACATGTTAAGCAATCAAACTTGTTAAGACTTGATTAATTGAAATAGGTTTCATATAGATAATTGACCACCCAAGTTGACCAGTGATTCACGAACGTTAAAACTTGTAAAAACTATATGATGACATATATATGATTATATATATAGTTAACATGATATTATGATAAGTAAGTATCTCATTAGGTATTTTAACAATGAGTTATATACATAAAATTGAGTTTATTGAATTAAGAAACTCGAAACGATATATATAACGATTATCGTTATAACAACGTCTTACTAAATACATATGAATCATATTAAGATATTGATACACTATGTTTAATCATGATAAATTATAAGTAAACATGTCATTAAGTGTATTAATAATGAACTACATATGTAAAAACAATACTACTAACTTAATGATTTCGAAACGAGACATATATGTAACGATTATCGTTGTAACAACATTTAACTGTATATATATCATACTAAGATATATTAATATATCATAATATCATGATAATGTAATAATTTAACATCTCTTTAGATATAATAAACAATGGGTTAACAACATTTAACAAGATCGTTAACCTAAAGGTTTCAAAACAACATTTACATGTAACGACTAACGATGATTTAACGACTCAGTTAAAATGTATATACATGTAGTGTTTTAATATGTATTCATACACTTTTGAAAGACTTCAATACACTTATCAAAATACTTCTACTTAACAAAAATGCTTACAATTACATCCTCGTTCAGTTTCTTCAACAATTCTACTCGTATGCACCCGTATTCGTACTCGTACAATACACAACTTTTAGATGTACATACTATTGGTATATACACTCAAATGATTAGCTCTTAGCAGCCCATGTGAGTCACCTAACACATGTGGGAACTATCATTTGGCAACTAGCATGAAATATCTCTTAAAATTATAAAAATATTAGTAATCATTCATGACTTATTTACAAGTAAACAAAATTACACATCCTTTATATCTAATGTAGTGACCCGAACTTTTCCATGTTTAAATATATTAATTGAGATTGATATTTACATTATTAAATTTTTCTAACATGTTAAGAAATCAAACTTGTTAAGACTTGATTAATTGAAATATGTTTCATATAGACAATTGACCACCCAAGTTGACCTGCGATTCACGAACGTTAAAACTTGTAAAAACGACATGACGATATATATATGGATATACATATAGGTAACATGAGATTAAGATAAGTAAGTATCTCCATAAGTATATTAACAATGAGTTATATACATATAAACAAGACTACTAACTTAAGGATTTTGAAACGAGACATATATGTAACGATTATCGTTGTAACGACATTTAAATGTATATATATCATATTAAGATATATTAATATATCATAATATCATGATAATATAATAATTTAACATCTCATTAGATATAATAAACAATGGGTTAACAACATTAATTGAGATCGTTAACTTAAAGGTTTCAAAACAACACTTACATGTAACGACTAACGATGACTTAACGACTCAGTTAAAATGTATATACATGTAGTGTATTTAGATGTATTAAAATACTTTTGGAAGACTTCAAGACATATATCAAAACACTCATACTTAACAAAAATGGTTACAGTTACTTTTCCATTCTTTTCTTTCATCAAGAATTCTAGTCGTATTCTTACCCGTATTATACACAGCTTCAAAACGTACTTACTATGAGTATATACCAATAGAAACTAGCATGGGATTCCACTCTTGATTATGTCATGTATGAATAATCAATTTTAACTTCTACCATGAGCTAGTCAACTAACTAGAACTCCTTTTAACCCCACTCACCACTCACCAATTACCACTCATCATTCACTCCATTTCACTTCCAATTCTCTTTCTAATTCTCTCTCAACACACACACACACTATTATGAACGTATTTTTCCAGTAGTTAATCATCATCTTCATCAAAAATCACTTCAAGAATCAAGCTATAATCATCATAGGAAGAACACTTCAAAAATCCCTTCAAGTTTACTAATTTACTTCCAAGCTTTCTAATCCATTCCAAGTAATCATCTAAGATCAAGAAACCTTTGTTATATACAATAGGTTATCTTTCTTATTCAAGGTAATATTCATATTCAAACTTTGATTCAATTTCTATAACTATAAACTATCTTAATTCGAGTAAAAATCTTACTTGAACTTGTTTTTGTGTCATGATCCTACTTCAAGAACTTTCAAGCCATCCAAGATCCTTTGAAGCTAGATCATTTCTTGTCAATTCCAGTAGGTTTACCTACTAAACTTGAGGTAGTAATGATGTTCATAACATTATTCGATTCATATATATAAAACTATCTTATTCGAAGGTTTAAACTCGTAATCATTAGAACATAGTTTAGTTAATTCTAAACTTGTTCGCAAACAAAAGTTAATCCTTCAAACTTGACTTTTAAAATTAACTACACACATGTTCTATATCTATATGATATGTTAACTTAATGATTTAAAACCTGGAAACACGAAAAACACCGTAAAACCGGATTTACGCCGTCGTAGTAACACCGCGGGCTGTTTTGGGTTAGTTAATTAAAAACTATGATAAACTTTGATTTAAAAGTTATTATTCTGAGAAAATGATTTTTATTATGAACATGAAACTATATCCAAAAATTATGATTAAACTCAAAGTGGAAGTATGTTTTCTAAAATGGTCATCTAGACGTCGTTCTTTCGACTGAAATGACTACCTTTACAAAAATGACTTGTAACTTATTTTTCCGAATATAAACCTATACTTTTTCTGTTTAGATTCATAAAATAGAGTTCAATATGAAACCATAGCAATTTGATTCACTCAAAACGGATTTAAAATGAAGAAGTTATGGGTAAAACAAGATTGGATAATTTTTCTCATTTTAGCTACGTGAAAATTGGTAACAAATCTATTCCAACCATAACTTAATCAACTTGTATTGTATATTATGTAATCTTGAGATACCATAGACACGTATACAATGTTTCGACCTATCATGTCGACACATCTATATATATTTCGGAACAACCATAGACACTCTATATGTGAATGTTGGAGTTAGCTATACAGGGTTGAGGTTGATTCCAAAATATATATAGTTTGAGTTGTGATCAATACTGAGATACGTATACACTGGGTCGTGGATTGATTCAAGATAATATTTATCGATTTATTTCTGTACATCTAACTGTGGACAACTAGTTGTAGGTTACTAACGAGGACAGCTGACTTAATAAACTTAAAACATCAAAATATATTAAAAGTGTTGTAAATATATTTTAAACATACTTTGATATATATGTATATATTGTTATAGGTTCGTGAATCAACCAGTGGCCAAGTCTTACTTCCTGACAAAGTAAAAATATGTGAAAGTGAGTTATAGTCCCACTTTTAAAATCTAATATTTTTGGGATGAGAATACATGCAGGTTTTATAAATGATTTACAAAATAGACACAAGTACGTGAAACTACATTCTATGGTTGAATTATCGAAATCGAATATGCCCCTTTTTATTAAGTCTGGTAATCTAAGAATTAGGGAACAGACACCCTAATTGACGCGAATCCTAAAGATAGATCTATTGGGCCTAACAAACCCCATCCAAAGTACTGGATGCTTTAGTACTTCGAAATTTATATCATATCCGAAGGGTGTCCCGGAATGATGGGGATATTCTTATATATATATATATATATGCATCTTGTTAATGTTGGTTACCAGGTGTTCACCATATGAATGATTTTTATTTCTATGTATGGGATGTGTATTGAAATATGAAATCTTGTGGTCTATTGTTACGATTTGATATATATAGGTTAAACCTATAACTCACCAACATTTTTGTTGACATTTAAAGCATGTTTATTCTCAGGTGAATACTAAGAGCTTCCGCTGTTGCATACTAAAATAAGGACAAGATTTGGAGTCCATGTTTGTATGATATTGTGTAAAAACTGCATTCAAGAAACTGATTTCAATGTAACATATTTGTATTGTAAACCATTATGTAATGGTCGTGTGTAAACAGGATATTTTAGATTATCATTATTTGATAATCTACATAAAGCTTTTTAAACCTTTATTTATGAAATAAAGGTTATGGTTTGTTTTAAAATGAATGCAGTCTTTGAAAAACGTCTCATATAGAGGTCAAAACCTCGCAACGAAATCAATTAATATGGAACGTTTTTAATCAATAAGAACGGGACATTTCATCTAATCCATATACCAACGACCAAAAACACCTACAAACACTTTCATTCTTCAATTTTCTTCATCTAATTGATCTCTCTCAAGTTCTATCTTCAAGTTCTAAGTGTTCTTCATAAATTCTATAAGTTCTAGTTTCATAAAATCAAGAATACTTCCAAGTTTGCTAGCTTACTTCCAATCTTGTAAAGTGATCATCCAACCTCAAGAAATCTTTCTTATTTATAGTAAGATATCTTTTTAATACAAGGTAATACTCATATTTAAACTTTGATTCAATTTCTATAACTATAACAATCTTATTTCGAGTGAAAATCTTACTTGAACTTGTTTTCGTGTCATGATTCTGCTTCAAGAACTTTCAAGCCATCCAAGGATCCATTGAAGCTAGATCTATTTTTTTTTCATTTCTAGTAGGTTTATCTACTAAAATTAAGGTAGTAATGATGTTCATAACTGATGGAATTCATCACATAAACAAAGTCACAAAACCCATTTTGTATGTATATAAATTCGTGTGAATATGTATATATCAAGCGGAAGCATTTTCAAGTTGCATGTGTATTTAAACCTTTTAAATATGAATTCCATTTATAGATCTAGTCTTGAAAATATACTAAAATGTAAATAGAGCTAGTTAGGGTTTATACCTTCTCCTAAAATGGAGGTTGAAGCAAGATGAAGATGAAGATGAAGAATAGCAAGTTTCTAACTTGAAACCTCAAGACTTTGATACCCACAAACCTTGAATCAACACCCTTCTTCTTGGTTAGGATTTTGTACACTTATTAACTAGCAAAAATTAAAAGATGAACCCTTGTTCTTGCTCCTAAAATTCGGCCAAAAATGGGGGGGAAGGGAGGAGCCTTTTTGCTAATTCAAAATGCAAGATGAAGTGTGTGTTTTGGTAGAAGCAAAAGATTTATGCATGTAGGTAGAGTAAGACACTAGTTAAAGCAAGCATGGGTGGAGTTTTGGGACTCCCAAAACCGTCCACCCTTTCCCCTTTTTTTTTTTTTTTTTTTTTTTTTTTGCTAAACTTTATAAAACTAGTGATTACTTGCATGCATTTTACTTTTATAATTTTATAAACCTTTTTATAAAATTATACCTTATAAACCATTTATAAAATACAACACCCATTTAAGTTTAATCAAATAATTAAACTTGTGTATATATAATTATCCAAATAATTATTTCTTGCATTATGTCTTTAGAAAACCAATTTCTAAAGTCTAAGTGTCAAGTATTTATTTTAAAGATCCACTCATTAAAATAAATACATAAAAGTGTTGACGGTTTGTTATTGGGTATGACCCGACTTGGATCATAACATATTGGCCACATTAATTAATTATGTCTCTCGGGCATACGAATACCTTCAATCTCCCACTTGCACGAGAAACATAAAGAATTAATGCAAGTGACGGATACCACCTAACGACCGTCCATCACTCCCAACGTGTTATGACTTAGTGCCATTCAATAACATCATCCCTTTCGAGTTTCCATCTCGAATATGATTCAGGTGAATCTTTCAATGTATCCTTTTGTCCTAGATGTCATGTTAAATCCAAGAGACATAGAATGATCACTCTCTTATAGATTTAACTTAATCAGGCCTTAGACATCTGACTCTCAACGAATAAGAGGGACAAATTCCATCTTGACTACATACGTCCTAGACACTACACTTCGTACCATACCTGAAGCCTCCCTTATGTACTACCATATTTCAGAATAGCGAAGGAAAGAATCAAGGCACAATATTTGGTGAATATCCGAACCCAATATGTGTCTCAGGTTAGAGGATATAATGATATTCTCCTTTACTCAAGATTACATGTGATCAACCACAAAGGCTCCATATAGTAAATCTTGAGAGCGGGTCTTCCAATATTTGTGTCCCACAAATATCTATGAACCTTGGTTGCAACCTTGCCCCACATTCACCATTTGAATGTTAACCAATCCAAGTTCATAATATTCTAGACCTCACACTTGTTCCCACAAATGTGATCAACTACGGAATTTAGAATAATAGTTTATTCATGGATAAAATATGCAAAATTGGAACATAACTCAAAATTAAATTAATACCATAATTATATTAATGAGTTTGAACTAATTTCGTTCCGTTACAATACATAAAATAGATCAATTCCAATCACTAGAATATCGAAGCCCTAATGCACAAACATGTCCCTCATGTTTTGGCCCATGTAAAAGCTTCGTGAGTGGATCCGCAACATTTTGATCTGTGTGAACCTTGTGAATACATATCTTTCCCTTTTCAACCTCATCCCTGATGTAGTTGAATCTTCGCTCAATGTGACGAGTCTTTTGATGAGCACGAGGTTCCTTGATTTGAGCAATCGCACCCTCGTTGTCACAAAAGATCTCAAGAGGGTCCTGAATGGAAGGGACCACTCCTAAGTCGTCGATGAATTTCTTCATCCATGCAGCTTCCTGAGCTGCCAATGAGGCGGCAATGTACTCCGACTCTGTAGTGGATAACGCAACAACTTCCTGTTTTGAGCTCTTCCAAGAGACCGCACCACCATTCAACATGAAGACATAACCGGATTGTGATCGAGAGTCATCTCGATCAGTTTGGAAACTCGCGTCCACGTAACCTTTTACAGCGAGTTCCTCCTCACCAGACCCATATATTAGAAACATATCCTTAGTCCTTCTAAGGTATTTCAATATACATTTAACCGCAGTCCAATGACTATTTCCTGGGTTATTCTGGTATCTACTTGTCAAGCTTAGAGCGCATGACACATCCGGTCTAGTACATATCTTTGCATACATGATTGACCCAATAGCAGATGCGTATGGGACTTTCTTCATTCTCTCTTGTTCATCTTTCGTGGTAGGACAATGAGATGAACTGAGAATGGTTCCCTTTTGAATAGGTACCAAACCTTTCTTAGAGTTTTCCATCTTGAACCTTTTCAAGATTTTATCAATGTATGCACTTTGACTTAAACCTATCAATCTCTTGGATCTATTCCGATAGATCCCAATCCCCAATATGTATTGTGCTTCTCCAAGATCCTTAATAGAGAAGCAACTCTTTAGCCAAGTTTTGACTTCTTGCATTGTGGTAATATCATTCCCAAATAATAATATATCATCCACATATAGCACAAGGAACATTATAGAGCTCCCACTAGCCTTCTTGTACACACAAGCTTCATCACCATTTTTAATGAAGCCAAATTTCTTTGCCTCTTCATTAAAACGATGATTCCACATTCTAGATGCTTGTTTCAATCCGTAGATTGACTTCTTTAACTTGCATACCTTCTTAGGATTTTTCGGATCAACAAAACCTTCGGGCTGTACCATATAGACATCTTCCTCAAGATATCCATTTAGAAAAGCGGTTTTGACATCCATTTGCCATATTTCATAGTCATAATGAGCAGCAATGGCAAATAATATCCTAATAGACTTTAGCATTGCCACTGGCGAGAAAGTTTCATCATAATCAACCCCTTGAGTTTGAGTGAAACCTTTTGCTACAAGTCTAGCTTTGTATGTATCCAAGTTTCCATGTATGTCGGTTTTCTTCTTGAAAAGCCATTTGCAATCAACTAGCTTGGAGCTAGGAGGTTGCACAACAAGTTCCCAAACTTGATTTTCATACATGGATTGCATCTCGGCGTTCATGGCTTCCTACCATTTATCTTTATCAATCCTTGATAAAGCATCTTCGTAGTTTGTCGGTTCATCCAAATCAACCGTATAGCAACCATCCACGAGAAACCCATATCTCTCGGGAGGATTACTAATCCTACTAGATCTTCGAACGTCTTGTGTACCTTGATCATCCACTTGATCATTTTCAACATCCTCATGTTGAGTACTAGTGCCAACCAATTGTGTATCATCGGCTTGATCTTGTACCTCTACAAGATCTATCTTCCTTTCACCATCACCTTCCATAAGGAACTTGGTTTCAAGGAATTCCGCTTTTCGAGCAACAAATACCGTTTGCTCGGATGGATCATAGAAGTAATATCCCATGTCATCTTTGGGATATCCTATGAAGATACACTTTGTGGATCGAGCATGTAGCTTATTAGCTACATGACGCTTAGGATAAGCTTCACATCCCCATACTTTTAAGTATGAAAGAGAAGGAGGTTTTCCAAACCACATCTCATGAGGAGTTCGTTCCACTTTCTTGGTTGGGGCCATATTTAAAATACGAGCCGCGGAGCTTAGACAATAACCCCAAAATGATAGAGGTAACGAGCTTCTTGCCATCATAGATCGAACCATATCCATTAGGGTTCGGTTCCTCCTTTCGGAAACTCCATTAAGTTGGGGTGTTCCGGGTGGAGTAAGTTGTGAGATAATCCCACAACTCCTAAGATGATCTTGGAAGGCATCGCTTAGGTATTCACCTCCTCTATCGGTACGAAGTACCTTAATTTTCTTATTGAGTTGATTTTGTACTTCGTTTTGATATTCTTTGAATGCTTCAAACGTTTCATCCTTGTGTCTTAATAAGTAGACATATCCGAACCGACTAAAGTCATCAATGAAAGTAACAAAGTATCTTTCACCATTCCTAGTCATGGGTTTAAAGGGTCCACATGCATCCGAATGTATTAATCCCAATAAATCCTTAGCCCTTTCATAAGTCCCTTTGAAAGGTGCTTTAGTCATCTTGCCTTGTAAACAAGATTCACATACATCAAACGAATCCATTTCATTTGATTTCAAAAGTCCATTCTTTTGAAGTGTATGCATTCGGTTCTTGTTTATGTGACCAAGGCGACAATGCCATAAATAGGAATCACTCAAATCCCTTTTGAGTTTCTTGGTGCTAGTATGGTATATAGAGCTCGATGATGCGTCATCATGAACCAATTCATAAATTCCATTTGAAGGCGAAGCCTTGAAATAGAATACATTATCTTTAGAAACATGAATATCATCATCAATAAAATTAACAACGTAACCACATTGTTTTAAGCGAGAAATAGAAATAATGTTTCTACACAAATCCGGAGCATACAAAACATTTTCTAAAATAAGTTCCAATCTTCTTGGAAGCTTCAAAATAAAATCTCCTTGAGCTTTAACATGCACCTTTGCACCATTGCCCATATAGAGACTTGATGTTCACGCCTTATGATCACTTCTTTTGAACCCCTGCAAAGAATTGCAAATATGAGTTCCACATCCCGTTTCTAATACCCATGTATTAGAAGAAGTAATATTAAGCTCAATATATACCATATATATATTACCTGAGGTTTGCCCTGCATCCCTCTTGTCCTTCAACTCCTTAAGATAGACCGGGCAATTTCGCTTCCAGTGACCCATTTCACCGCAACCGAAACACGGGTCTTCTTTGGGGTTTGCCTTCTCGGCTACCTTTTGCTTTTTAGCCTTGTTGATGGTTGGGGTAACCATCTTCCCCTTCCCTTTGCCTTGATGGGCGGATCCTTTTCTCTTAGCCACCTTTGGCTTAGAGGTGTTACCTTTGGATCCACCTTGATCGATTGCTAACACGGGTAAAGCCCTTTTACCCATGCTAGTTTCCGCCGTTCTAAGCATACCGTGAAGTTCACCTATGCTCTTATCCATCCCATTCATATTGTAATTAATTACAAATTGATCAAACCTTTTTGATAGGGAGTTAAGGATAAGATCGGTGGCTAACTCATTTGATATGTTTAGGTTAAGATGGTTAGCACGATCAATAAGGCTTTTCATCTTAAGTACATAAGATGAAACCGATTGGGTATCGTCCATACGACAAGCATGTAGCGCCCGAACGGTCTCGAAACGCTCGACACGCGCTTGTTGAAGGAACATCTCCTTCAATTGCGTTATCATGTCGTATGCACTATGATGCTCGAAATCCTTTTGGAGTTCGGGTATCATAGTCCCAAGCATTAGGCATGAGACTTGAAGGGAGTCGTGGCAATACTTATCGTAAGAGGCCATTGCCTCCACATCATTCTCATCCGGTTGATCGGGAATGGGGTCCTCAAGTACATACGCTTTATCCTCTTGTTTGAGGACAATCCGAAGATTGCGGAACCAATCCATAAAGTTGGTATGGTTGAGTTTGTCTTTCTCTAAGAGAGACCTTAACGATAGGTTGTTCATGTTAAGTGGTGCGTTTTGGATGTTGTTATTAGCGGCCATCTACAAAATTTAACAAAGTCCTTTTAAGTATCGATTTTAAATTTAATAAACAATACCCTTTTAATTTATTTTATTAAATATTAGAATCCAACGGTAAATCAAATTTCGGTTAGGTGACCTTTATCCCGTCATTTGATTTAGCTAGGTAGTCATAATGACAATTGCAATCCTTTTGCAACTTCTAAGTTATGGGATCATGCAATCCTTTTGCATGGCATATTAATCCCATCAACGCGTATTTGTTCCTCATGCTTCGGTGACCCTAAGTTCATGATTCCCAAATCAAGTCGTCCTACTTGCGTGAACATGTAGACTTAACATACAAGTGGTTAGGTGACCTTTATCCCACATGTATGCAAAGTGTACCTTATTCATATTAGTTCACTCATGACGGTTAGGTGACCTTTATCCCATCAAGAGTTTCCTAATAGGTCTAAGTGTTCATACAAAATGATGGCGTTTAACTTGTTTACCTTGTTTTAGTTAAAGGGATTTTATGTTTTCTACATTCTAGTTTTAGAAAACAAAATGCTATACACCAACATGCATTTGGTGTGTAGTGTTTTATGAAAAACCTATTTTCATGTCCTTTTAGTAAACCAATTACTAGTTATAAACCATTTCATTACCTTTTAAATAAACCATTTTATTTATGTCTAATAACCAATTATTAGTGTCATTTTGTTATGTTTTATTATAACCATTTATAATGTATTTTGCAAGTTGTAAACATGTGAAATTGTTGTAGCAACCAAACACATACACAAAACCATACAAGCATGCAAAATAAAAGTCCACAATCATGCCAAAGTGGTAAGCACTTGTTTAGCCAAAACAAGTGTTACCTAAAGGGTTAAACAAGTAAGAGATTTTAAACAAATCTCCCACTTAATCTTGTAATCTTCAAAGTTCCATCTTGTAATCTTCTTCATGAATCTTCATTTTCTCTTTACAAAATTATATCCTAATACAATTCTTTTCTAGAAAATGAAATAACAACCTATTCTATTTTACAAACCAAATAGAATAAATTACATCAAGAAATTACAAGATTAATTACAACTTATTACAAACCAAAATGAATGAATAATTATTACAAACCATAAGAATGAATAATTAACCAAAACACACACAAATCCAACCACAAGGTCAAGGCATGATTGTGAACCAAAACAACAACAAATCTTGGCCAAACTTGAAGCTCCAAACCCATTTTGGAAGCCCAAAATTCGGCCAAACCATCAAACCCACCAAAACTCAAGATTTTTTCATTCTACTTTCATGCATGTTGGTAGATTGTAAAATAAATGAGTTTACTAGCCAAAAACAAGAAGCATATTAACAAGACTTTGGCTCTAGATACCATTGATGGAATTCATCACATAAACAAAGTCACAAAACCCATTTTGTATGTATATAAATTCGTGTGAATATGTATATATCAAGAGGAAGCATTTTCAAGTTGCATGTGTATTTAAACCTTTTAAATATGAATTCCATTTATAGATCTAGTCTTGAAAATATACTAAAATGTAAATAGAGCTAGTTAGGGTTTATACCTTCTCCTAAAATGGAGGTTGAAGCAAGATGAAGATGAAGATGAAGAATAGCAAGTTTCTAACTTGAAACCTCAAGACTTTGATACCCACAAACCTTGAATCAACACCCTTCTTCTTGGTTAGGATTTTGTACACTTATTAACTAGCAAAAATCAAAAGATGAACCCTTGTTCTTGCTCCTAAAATTCGGCCAAAAATGGGGGGGAAGGGAGGAGCCTTTTTGCTAATTCAAAATGCAAGATGAAGTGTGTGTTTTGGTAGAAGCAAAAGATTTATGCATGTAGGTAGAGTAAGACACTAGTTAAAGCAAGCATGGGTGGAGTTTTGGGACTCCCAAAACCGTCCACCCTTTCCCCTTTTTTTTTTTTTTTTTTTTTTTTTTGCTAAACTTTATAAAACTAGTGATTACTTGCATGCATTTTACTTTTATAATTTTATAAACCTTTTTATAAAATTATACCTTATAAACCATTTATAAAATACAACACCCATTTAAGTTTAATCAAATAATTAAACTTGTGTATATATAATTATCCAAATAATTATTTCTTGCATTATGTCTTTAGAAAACCAATTTCTAAAGTCTAAGTGTCAAGTATTTATTTTAAAGATCCACTCATTAAAATAAATACATAAAAGTGTTGACGGTTTGTTATTGGGTATGACCCGACTTGGATCATAACATATTGGCCACATTAATTAATTATGTCTCTCGGGCATACGAATACCTTCAATAACATCATTCAATTCATAAATATAAAACTATCTTATTCGAAGATTTAAACTTGTAATCACTAGAACATAGTTTAGTTAATTATAAACTTGTTTGCAAATAAAGTTAATCCTTCTAACTTGACTTTTAAAATCAACTAAACACATGTTCTATATCTATATGATATGCTAACTTAATGATTTAAAACCTGAAAACACGAAAAACACCGTAAAACCGGACATACGCCGTCGTAGTAACACCGCGGGCTGTTTTGGGTTTGATATTTAAAAACTATGATAAACTTTGATTTAAAAGTTATTCTTCTAGGAAAATGATTTTTCTTATGAATATGAAACTATATTCAAAAATCATGGTTAAACTCAAAGTGGAAGTATGTTTTTCAAAATGGTAATCAAGACGTCGTACTTTCGACTGAAATGACTACCTCTTACAAAAATGACTTGTAACTTATATTTCTAAATATAAACGTATACTTTTTTTTAGATTCATAAAATAGAGTTCAATATGAAACCATAGCAATTTGATTCACTCAAAACGGATTTAAAACGAAGAAGTTATAGGTAAAACAAGATTGGATATTTTTTAATTGTTGTAGCTACGGGAAATATTGTAACAATTCCATACAAATAATACCCTAGCTAACTTATATTGTATTATACATGTATATTTAATATATTAAGTAATCTTGGGATACCATAGACACGTATGCAAATGTTTTGACATATCATATCGACCCATGTATATATGCTATTTGGAACAACCATAGACACTCTATATGCAGTAATGTTTGAGTTAGCTATACAGGGTTGAGGTTGATTCCAAAAATATATATACTTTGAGTTGTGATCTAGCCTGAGACTTGTATACACTGGGTCGTGGATTGATTCAAGATAATATATATCAATTTATTTCTATACATCTAATTGTGGACAACAAGTTGTAGGTTACTAACGAGGACAGCTGAGTTAATAAACTTAAAACATTAAAACGTATTAAAAATGTTGTAAATATATTTTGAACATACTTTGATATATATGTACATATTTGTTATAGGTTCGTGAATTGACCAATGGCCAAGTCTTACTTCCAGACGAAGTAAAAATCTGTGAAAGTGAGTTATAGTCCCACTTTTAAAATCTAATATTTTGGGTTGAGAATACATGTAGCTTTTTAAATGTTTTACAAAATAGACACAAGTAAATGAAACTACTTTCTATGGTTGAGCGATCGAAGCCGAATATGCCCCTTTTTACTTGGTAACCTAAGAATTAGTAAACCAGTCTACTAATTGACGCGAATCCTAAAGATAGATCTATTGGGCCCAATAAACCCCATCTGTTGTAGCGGATGCTTTAGTACTTTGAGTTTTTATATCATGTCCGATGGATGTCCCGGAATGATGGGGATATTCTTATATGCATCTTGTTAATGTCGGTTGCCATGTGTTCACCATATGAATGAATTTTTATCTCTATGTATGGGATGTATTGAAATATGAAATCTTGTGGTCTATTATTATGATTTGATAATATATAAGTTAAACATATAACTCACCGACATTTTTGTTGACGTTTTAAGCATGTTTATTCTCAGGTGATTATTAAGAGCTTCCGCTGTTGCATACTAAAATAAGGACAAGATTTGGAGTCCATGCTTGTATGATATTGTGTAAAAACTGCAATCAAGAAACTTATTTTTGATGTAATATATTCTTATTGTAAACCATTATGTAATGGTCGTGTGTAAACAGTATATTTTAGATTATCATTATTTGATAATCTACGTAATGCTTTTTAAACCTTTATCGATAAAATAAAGGTTATGCTTGTTTTAAAAATGAATGCAGTCTTTGAAAAACGTCTCATATAGAGGTCAAAACCTCGTGACGAAATCAATTAATATGGAACGTTTATAACCAATATGAATGGGACATTTCAGTTAGTATCAGAGCGTTGGTCTTAGAGAACTAGAAATTTGTATTAATGTGTCTTATCAAGTTTATTAGGATACATTAGTGAGCCTGGACTTCGACCGTGTTTTCTTTATAAATGATTGCTTAACACTTTTGTTGGAAACTATATATTATTAACATGTAAATATCATGTGATATATTAACCTCTTAATGTGTTTGATATTGTGCGATAGATGTCTACCACTAGTACAAATCCCATCGATTCACCTAATAATAATGAAGAGTCGAATATATTTTGGGAAGATTCACAAATTCTCGAAGAGGAACCGGAAGAAGAGGAACCGAAAGAAGAGGAACCGAAAGAAGAGGAATCAGAAGAGGAGGAACCGGAAGAGGAGGAATCGGAAGAAGCAGAGGTTCCGAAGGAAGAAATATTGATACCTATAGTAAATCGTTTAAATAAAAGAAAATCCTCAACCAACGGACCAAAGTTAAAAATGGTCAATGGTGTTTCCACCGAGGAAGCAAATTATTGGGAAGATTACCAATTTTCCGATGAATCGAATCCCGATGAGGATTCCGATGATGTTGTAGAAATTACCTCGACCCAATTTAATAAAGAAAAAGAAAATAATAAAGGAAAAGGTATAAAAATAGAGAAACCTGATTCCGACCCCGATGAACTTTATATGTATCGGCAACATCCGTATTTTCTAAATTGTAACAATAACCCAGGAACCTCTAAACCACCAAATTTTTCTAAACCATTGTGGAAAATGACGGCTGGTATTAGAGGAGCACCATATATCCCTAGAAAATTAGGAAAGCGAACCAAGTTCGAAGAAGAAAAAACCAGTGATTCATAGTAGAGGGTTGTAATCATGGTGTGTATTATATGTATTGTAGTGTGCTTGTACTTTTATGTTCTATGAAAAAATTGTTGGTATTGTTTGTTAATTATCTTTTACGAAACTAATCCTTGTCTATTTTACAGTATAAAAACAAAATGGACGTTAAGGGTAGACAACCGAATATTTTAGAAGACCTACCAGAGGATATGATTGAGGAAATTTGTCTAGAGTCAGTCAGAATTCATCAGCACATTTAGTTATGGCGAAATTAACTTTTCAAACATTTGAAAGACTTTCCAGAAATGCCTTAATTTATAAAAGGCTTTCCTTTGATAGGTGGGGTATATCACATTGGTGAGACCGTAAGTTACGCCGTGTTTTCTTTAAAGCGTTAAATGCGGGGAACCCAAATGCAATTATACGCTATGGGTTAAGAACCTATTTTGACTCAACATATCCCAACATAGGATTTAGTGAGTTAGAAAGAGCTTCTGACATGCAACATAAAGAAGCATGTTATACTTACGGGTTAGTGATGTTCGCTTCTTACCAAAGTGAGAAAAAGAACATCGGATTGTAACTTTTAAATAAAACCTTCCCACAAGTGACGGATTCAGTAGTTGGGGTGAGAAACAAGGTTTTTAGATTATTATGGGGATGTTGGGCATTACGAAACCCTCGTCCTTTTGACGACATTACAAAATGCTGCCTAGCCAATGGTCATAACGGTTACTTTCCACAAGACCAAGGATAGGAAGTCGTCTTAGTAAAACCAGAATGCATGACTTGTTTCTGGACTTATGAATTACGTGTCTTTATTTCTTTTGTTGAACAACTTGCGTATTACTAGAATTGCCTTTATTGCTGCCGAGTAGCAAAGTTATTATGTGTTATATTTCACCCTATATGTAATATAGTGGTATTGTAAGTTTGTAAAATATTGTATAAAGGTTTGAAAGCGAAATATTATTGTAATAAGTTTTTCATATAGAAGTGTAGTAGTTGAGTTGTATAGTAGCTAGTAAGTATGAACTTAACGGGTAAGTATTACCCGAATTAAAACTATAAAATGCTAATATGAAGAAAAAGATTTTATACATAAGTTCATATAATGCTACGAGATACTATTGACTACTCTTAAATTCTATATGATTAACTCAATTCTTTTGGCTATTTTTGAAGGAAATGGCACCGGCGAATCGTCATAACTTGAACATGAGTAAGGAAGACTTCCGTGTTTTCCTTGCTGTTAACATAGCTGCAGTGTAGGCTGCGATACAAAATAACAATAACTTTGGATCTAGCAGTGGAACTAATTTCGCAAGAAATCGTGTAGGATGCTCCTACAAAGAATTCACTGCCTGCAAACCTTTGGAATTTGACGGAATCGAAGGACCAATTGGATTGAAATGGTGGTCCGAGAAGGTCGAATCGGTGTTTGACATAAGTAAGTGTACTGAAGAGGACAAAGTTAAGTACTCTACGCATACCTTCACAGGTATGGCGTTAACATGGTGGAATACCTATCTCGAGCAGGTAGGACAAGATGCTGCTTACGCACTACCATGGTCAGCATTCAAACAATTGATGAACGAGCAGTATCGTCCCAGAAATGAGGTCGATAAGCTCAAGGTAGAGCTTAGAAGATTACGAACGCAAGGTTTCGATATCACCACGTACGAACAAAGATTCACAGAATTGTGCCTATTGTGTCCCAGAACATTCGAAGACGAAGAAGAAAAGATCGATGCATTTGTAAAAGGGTTACAAGAAAGGATTCAAGAAGATGTGAGTTCACACGAGCCCGCCTCCATACAAAAGGCAAGTTGAATGGCTCACAAATTAGTGAACCAGATCGAAGGAAGGATTAAAGAGCAGGCGACCGAAGAGGCTAACAATAAAAAAGTCAAGAGAAAGTGGGAAGAAACCAATGACAAGAGTCACCAATACAACAACAACAACAATCATAACCACAATCGCAATAACTATCCCAATAACCGCAACATCAATCGCAACAACAACTTCAACAAACATCCCAACAACAACTACAATAACCGTCCCAACAACAATAACAACAACAACAGCAGCAATAATAACAATCCCAACAACAATCTCAATAACAACAATGGCAACAAAAACCAAAAATAGCCATGCCAAAGATGTGAAGAGCATCACCTGGGGTTCTGCACGACATCTTGAAATAGGTGTAAAAGAAATAGTCATAGCGCGAAGAAGTGCGAAATCTACGGACCAATGCATAACAGAACTAAAGGAACAAATAATGTCGGAACAAATTACACCGCCATAGTTTGTTTTGGATGTGGAAAACCGGGCCACTTTAGTAGAAATTGCCCGAATCAGGGGAATACTAATGGGCAGGGCCGTGGAAGAGTTTACAATATTAATACGGTAGAAGCGTGGGAAGACCCGGAGCTTGTTACGGGTATGTTTCTCATTGACAATAAATCTGCTTATGTTTTATTTGATTCGGGTGCAGATAGAAGCTATATGAGTAGAGATTTTTGTACTAAACTAAGTTGTTCACCGACACCCTTGGATAATAAATTTTTACTCGAATTACCAAACGATAAATTAATTACAGCAGATAATATATGTCGGAATCGAGAAATTAAACTGGTTAGCGAAACATTTAAGATTGACTTGATACCAGTAGAGTTAGGGAGTTTTGATGTGATAATCGGTATGGACTGGTTGAAAGAAGTGAAAGCAGAGATCATTTGTTACAAAAATACAATTCGCATTATACGAGAAAAAGGAAAACCCTTAATGGTGTACGGAGAAAAGAGCAACGCAAAGTTAAATCTTATTAGTAACCTGAAGGCACAAAAACTAATAAGAAAAGGTTGCTATGTTGTGCTAGCACACGTCGAGAAGGTCAATTCTGAAGAAAATAACATCAATGATGTTCCTGTCACAAAAGAATTTCCCGATGTATTTTCGAAAGAATTACCGGGACTACCTCCACACCGATCCGTTGAATTTCAAATAGACCTTGTATCGAGAGCTGCACCAATAGCTCGTGCTCCATACAGACTCGCACCCATCGAAATGAAGGAACTTTAGAGCCAATTACAAGAACTTTTAGAGCGTGGTTTCATTCAACCAAGCACATCACCATGGGGAGCTCCTGTTATGTTTGTTAAGAAGAAGGATGATACATTTAGGTTGTGTATCGATTACCGATAGTTGAACAAACTTACCATCAAGAACCGCTACCCACTACCGAGAATCGATGACTTATTTGATCAACTACAAGGCTCGTCGGTTTATTCGTGAAATGTCCCGCTCATATTGATTATAAACATTCCATATTAATTGATTTTGTCGCGAGGTTTTGACCTCTATATGAGACGTTTTTCAAAGACTGCATTCATTTTTAAAACAACCATAACCTTTATTTTATCGATAAAGGTTTAAAAAGCATTACGTAGATTATCAAGTAATGATAATCTAAAATATACCGTTTACACACGACCATTACATAATGGTTTACAATAAGAATATATTACATCAAAAATAAGTTTCTTGAATGCAGTTTTTACATAATATCATACTAGCATGGACTCCAAATCTTGTCCTTATTTTAGTATGCAACAGCGGAAACTCTTAATAATCACCTGAGAATAAACATGCTTAAAACGTCAACAAAAATGTTGGTGAGTTATAGGTTTAACCTATATATTATCAAATCATAATAATAGACCACAAGATTTCATATTTCAATATACATCCCATACATAGAGATAAAATTCATTCATATGGATAACACCTGGTAACCGACATTAACAAGATGCATATAAGAATATCCCCTATCATTCCGGAAAATCCTTCGGACATGATAAAAAAGAATTCGAAGTACTAAAGCATCCGGTACTTTGGATGGGGTTCGTTAGGCCCAATAGATCTATCTTTAGGATTCGCGTCAATTAGTAGATCGGTTTACTAATTCTTAGGTTACCAAGCAAAAGGGGCATATTCGGCTTCGATCATTCACCCATATAATGTAGTTTCAAATACTTGTGTCTATTTCGTAAAACATTTATAAAACTGCATGTATTCTCATCCCAAAATATTAGATTTTAAAAGTGGAACTATAACTCACTTTCACATATTTTTACTTCGTCGGAAAGTAAGACTTGGCCACTGGTCGATTCACGAACCTATAACAAATATGTACATATATATCAAAGTATATTCAAAATATATTTACAACATTTTTAATACGTTTTACTGTTTTAAATTTATTAAGTCAGCTGTCCTCGTTAGTAACCTACAACTAGATGTCCACAGTTAGATGTACAGAAATAAATCGATATATATATTATTTTGAATCAATTCACGATCCCGTGTATACACGTCTCAGGCTAGATCACAACTCAAAGTATATTATATTTTTGGAATCAACCTCAACCCTGTATAGTTAACTCCAACATTACTGCATATAGAGTGTCTATGGTTGTTCCAAATAATATATATACATGGGTCGATATGATATGTCAAAACATTTGCATACGTGTCTATGGTATCCCAAGATTACATAATATATTAGAATACATGTATAATACAATATAAGTTAGCTAGGATATGATTTGTATAGAATTGTTACAATATTTCCCGTAGCTACAACAATAAAAAATATCAACTCTTGTTTTACTCATAACTTCTTCATTTTAAATCCGATTTGAGTGAATCAAATTGTTATGGTTTCATATTTAACTCTATTTTATGAATCTAAACATAAAAAGTATAGGTTTATAGTTGGAAATATAAGTTATAAGTCATTTTTGTAAAGGTAGTCATTTCAGTCGAAAGAACGACGTCTAGATGACCATTTTGGAAAACATACTTCCACTTTGAGTTTAACCATGATTTTTGGATATAGTTTCTGTTCATAAGAATAATCATTTTCTCAGAAGAACAACTTTTAAATCAAAGTTTATCATAGTTTTTAATTAACTAACCCAAAACAGCCCGTGGTGTTACTACGACGGCGTATATCCAGTTTTACGGTGTTTTTCGTGTTTTCCGGTTTTAAATCATTAAGTTAGCATATCATATAGATATAGAACATGTGTTTAGTTGATTTTAAAAGTCAATTTAGAAGGATTAACTTTTGTTTGTGAACAAGTTTAGAATTAACTAAACTATGTTCTAGTAATTACATGTTTAAATCTTCGAATAAGATAGTTTTATATGTATGAATCGAATGATGTTATGAACATCATTACTACCTCAAGTTTAGTAGGTAGACCTACTGGAAGTGACAAGAAATGATCTATCTTCAAAGGATCTAGGATGGCTTGAATGTTCTTGAAGTAGAATCATGACACAAAACAAGTTCAAGTAAGATTATCACTCGAATTAAGATAGTTATAGTTATAGGAATTGAATCAAAGTTTGTATATGAGAATTACCTTGATTTAAAATGATATCTTACTATAAACAACAAGGATTTCTTGAGGTTGGATGATCACTTTACAAGATTGGAAGTGAGCTAGTAAACTTGGAAGTATTCTTGATTTTATGAAACTAGAACTTGTAGAATTTATGAAGAACACTTAGAACTTGAAGATGAAACTTGAGAGATATCAATTAGATGAAGAAAATTGAAGAATGAAAGTGTTTGTAGGTGTTTTTGGTCATTGGTATATGGATTAGATATAAAGGATATGTAATTTTGTTTTCATGTAAATAAGTCATGAATGATTACTAATATTTTTGTAATTTTATGAGATATTTCATGCTAGTTGCCAAATGATGGTTCCCACATGTGTTAGGTGACTCACATGGGCTGCTAAGAGCTAATAATTGGAGTGTATATACCAATTGTACATACATTTAGAAGCTGTGTATTGTACGAGTACGAATACGGGTGCATACGAGTAGAATTGTTGATGAAACTGAACGAGGATGTAATTGTAAGCATTTTTGTTAAGTAGAAGTATTTTGATAAGTATCTTGAAGTCTTTCAAAAGTGTATGAATACATATTAAAACACTACATGTATATACATTTTAACTGAGTTGTTAAGTCATCGTTAGTCGTTACATGTAAATGTTGTTTTGAAACCTTTAGGTTAACGATCTTGTTAAATTGTTGTTAACCCATTGTTTATTATATCTAAAGAGATGTTAAATTATTATATTATCATGATATTATGATATATTAATATATCTTAGTATGATATATATACAGTTAAATGTTGTTACAACGATAATCGTTACATATATGACTCGTTTCGAAATTCTTAAGTTAGTAGTCTTGTTTTACATATGTAGTTCATTGTTAATATACATAATGACATGTTAACTATATATATAATCATATATATGTCATCATATATTTTTTACAGGTTTTAACGTTCGTGAATCACCGGTCAACTTGGGCGGTAAATTGTCTATTTGAAACCTATTTCAATTAATCAAGTCTTAACAAGTTTGATTGCTTAACATGTTGGAAACACTTAATCATATAAATATCAATTTCATTTAATATATATAAACATGAAAAAGTTCGGGTCACTACAGTACCTACCCGTTAAATAAATTTCGTTCCGAAATTTTAAGAAGTTGGAGGTGTTGACGTATCTTCTGGAAATAAGTGCGGGTATTTCTTCATCATCTGATCTTCTCGTTCCTAGGTGAACTCGGGTCCTCTACGAGAATTCCATCGAACCTTAACAATTGGTATCTTGTTTTGTTTAAGTCTTTTAATCTCACGATCCATTATTTCGACGGGTTCTTCGATGAATTGAAGTTTTTTGTTGATTTGGATTTCGTCTAACGGAATAGTGAGATCTTCTTTAGCAAAACATTTCTTTAAATTCGAGACGTGGAAAGTGTTATGTACAGCCTCGAGTTGTTGAGGTAACTCAAGTCGGTAAGCTATTGGTCCGACACGATCAATAATCTTGAATGGTCCAATTTACCTTGGATTTAATTTCCCTCGTTTACCAAATCGAACAACGCCTTTTCAAGGTGCAACCTTAAGCATGACCATCTCTCCAATTTCAAATTCTATATCTTTTCTTTTAATGTCGGCGTAGCTCTTTTGTCGACTTTGGGCGGTTTTCAACCGTTGTTGAATTTGGATGATCTTCTCGGTAGTTTCTTGTATTATCTCCGGACCCGTAATCTGTCTATCCCCCACTTCACTCCAACAAATTGGAGACCTACACTTTCTACCATATATTTCTTCAAACGGCGCCATCTCAATGCTTGAATGGTAGCTGTTGTTGTAGGAAAATTCTGATAAGGGTAGATGTCGATCCCAACTGTTTCTGAAATTAATAACACATGCTCGTAGCATGTCTTCAAGCGTTTGTATTGTCCTTTCACTCTGCCCATCAGTTTGTGGATGATAGGCAGTACTCATGTCTAGACGAGTTCTCATGTCTAGACGAGTTCCTAATGCTTGCTGTAATGTCTGCCAGAATCTTGAAATAAATCTGACATCCCTATCAGAGATAATAGAGATTGGTATTCCATGTCTGGAGATGACTTCCTTCAAATACAGTCGTGCTAACTTCTCCATCTTGTCATATTCTTTTATTGGCAGGAAGTGTGCTGATTTGGTGAGACGATCAACTATTACCCAAATAGTATCAAAACCTCTTACAGTCCTTGGCAATTTAGTGATGAAATCTATGGTAATGTTTTCCCATTTCCATTCCGGGATTTCAGGTTATTGAAGTAGACCTGATGGGTTCTGATGCTCCGCTTTGACCTTAGAATACGTCAAAAATTTCCCTACGTATTTAGCAACATCGGCTTTCATACCTGGCCACCAAAAATATTTCTTGAGATCCTTGTACATCTTCCCCGTTCCAGGATGTATTGAGTATCTGGTTTTATGAGCTCCTCTAAGTACCATTTCTCTCATATCTCCAAATTTTGGTACCAAAATTCTTTCAGCCCTATACCGGGTTCCATCTTCCCGAATATTAAGATGCTTCTCCGATCCTTTGGGTATTTCATCCTTTAAATTTCCCTCTTTTAAAACTCCTTGTTGCGCCTCCTTTATTTGAGTCGTAAGGTTAGTGTGAATCATTATATTCATAGATTTTACTCGAATGGGTTCTCTGCCCTTTCTACTCTAGGCGTCGGCTGTGACGACCCGGGAATTTCTGACCAAATTTAAACTTGATCTTTAATTGATTTCGACACGATAAGCAAAGTCTGTAATGTTGAGTCTCGAAAACTTTGGAACTATGTTCATATATTCAATTGACCCTTTGACAATTCCCGACGATTCACGGACCACTATTTTTTTAAATAGATACGTATATATTTAAATATATATAAATAATAATTTGAGATATATTATAATTAACTAGGTAAAATAAAACAATATATAATAATAAATAATTAAAACATATCTATATATATAGATAAGATATATTGGATATATAAATATTGTTCCGAATTTATTTAGTAAACGATAGAAACACTTGTTTATCATTCGATGGTTATTTAAATAAGTTAAGTTCAAAGTTAAGCGAATTTAAAATAAACAGTGATCCGAAAATGAGTAATATAAATTTTAGGCTTATTAATAATATATTTAGAAATTGTTTGTCAAATTTTAAAACTTTTTATATTTTGCTTAGGGGATGGAGTGAATGATTAATGTAATTTTTATTTAATAGTTATTGATCGAATTTTATATCATAATGACCTAAATAAATAAAGATACTTAATTTAAAATTTTGGAATTTTTCTGAGAACTTTTATCCGCCACTGATTTATCAACGGAGTACAAATTACTATTCTTATTAAAAGTGTAGGCAGATATGATTGGCTTTGTTAATTTGTGCACGTTTAATGATAATAGAAAATTCGATTTCCTTTAAAAGTCAGGCTGCTAAACTATTGACACGGTATTAAATTAATATTAATAATCGATTCACTGTTTTCTTTGTCTAATTCATATATGAATTATATTTATATACACTGCATATGTAATCACACATATCCCTACTCCTTACTCGATCAAAATTATTTCATAACCACCATCAATTACGACCATGGTTCACCACCTTGAAACCACCCTTGTAAACACACACCACCTTCTTCGTGAACTCATCACAATCATCATTAAACTAATACTTCTATGTACTCCGGTTCCTATTCGAGTTGCAACCAAAACCCAAACCATTTTACTCGATCACGATCACGATCACAACCGAACACACCAACATGGTTTGTTGCTCGATAATTCTCATCACCCACCACCCTCACTTTCGTTCAAATCAAACCACCATGCCACTAGGCAATCACCACCACAAGAACCCGACATCACCTATGACCACTACTACGCTTACTAGTATTTTTTTTGTTTCTTTGTTTCCATCGCCAATCAACCATCACCCAATCACTTTGGTACCACAAAAAAAAAAAAAAAAAAATTAAACCCAGAAGTATTTAAGTTCCGTTTTGAAATCTTATCGTGAACTATATTTTTGTTGCTCTTCTTCTTCATCGTAAACCATCAACCACCACACTCGTACACGATCAATCACCAAGAGTCAACACTATCACACCATAACCACCTTGACACCTTTTAAACCGCCACCTTTTTCTCTTTTTCGGTTTACGTCATGAATACCCAAATACAACCTGGATTCATTTAATTAATAGATTGGGCCACGTATTTTTTTTTTTTTTTTTTTTTTTTTTTGCAGAAGCACTTGGTGATAATACTAAATGGCATATGCATGTTCACCTTTTGCTGTTTATGGCCGACCAAATAAAAATAAAAATAAAGGGACGTGCTCTATTTTGATTAGGAAAGCTTACGTGATTTAATTATTAATCTAAAGGAAATATGGACGTACTTTAGATAGTGGATTACCATGTGTCCTAAACTCTATTTTTGGGTTGATTAGAAGTGTAAAGATGATAATAATATCATGAAGATTAAGATAGCAATTAGGATTAAGTGAAAAAGATTATGGAGATGTGTTTGAAGTTTAATTGATGCCACGATGGAGTTAGGATAATGGTTATGATTATAATATACTATTACATGATGGTAGTAATATTATGATAAAGATAATGATATAGATACGATAATGATACGGTGTATGATGATGCGTACAGTGAGACTGTGATGATGATGAATCGAGTAAATAAAGATGATGAAGAGTGATGATGATAAAAGAAGTTGACGATTTTGATAAATCACGAGGTGATTAAGAGAATGATAATGATGTGGTTAGTATGATGCGTGTAATGATCATAATGATGTATTAAGATAGATGATAATGTTAGATGTATGTGATGATGTTGATAAATGGGTTTTAAGTTAGGAAGAAAAACAAATAGAAATATATGGGTTAAAAGGATTTGAATTCCTTTATATAACAAAAAAATAAAAGATAGAGCAATGGTTAAGGGTGTGTTGTTTTGAACATGAGGTCACGGGTTCTAGCCCGAGCTCGGGCATTATTTTTTTTAGAAAAGAAGAAAAATGAAATGGAGGGATGGTTAAGGTTGTTACGGGTTAGCGGGATGTCGCGGGTTCAAACCCGGACTTGGGCATTTTTTTTAGGATTACTCCATTGAGGTAGTTATTTATTTATTTACTTATCATTATTATTCTTATCATTATCTCATTATTATTAAAATTAATATTTTTAGGATCATTATTATTATTTTATCATTATTATTATTAGTATTAATATTATTATTAATATCTTTATCATTTTTAGTATTATTACTATCATTATTATTACTTTTACCATTATTATTATTACAACTACATTATTTTTATTATCAATATTACTATTAATATTATTATTATAAAAGTTAGTTATATTTAATAAACTACATTTTTTATTTTTTTAAGTATATAAAGTAAATATATTTAAGTTAATAATGAAACACATGAATTACTAAAACTAACAGTTATAATAATAATAATATATAAATTTATTTGACTTCAATTATATGTGTTAATATATATATAAATGATATAGGTTCGTGAATCCGAGGCCAACCCTACATTTGTAAAATGTCGTAATATGTATTTTTACTACAAAATACATTAGGTGAGTTTCATTTGCTCCCTTTTTCTCTTTATATTTTTGGGACTGAGAATACATGCGCAACTTTTATAAATGTTTTACAAAATAAGCACAAGTTCATGAAACTACATTCTACGATTGTTTTGTTATACCGGATACCTGTACTTATTATGATGCCAGATATCTTAAGCGCTCTATGTTAAGGTCGGTTACCAGGCGACTCATCGTATGAATGATTTTTGCAGTTGTAATGATCCCGCACATTTAATTAAATGAAATCTTGTGGCTTATTAAATATTATGATTATTATATAGAAATTAAACCTATGAACTCACCAACCTTTTGGTTGACACTTTAGAGCATGTTTATTCTCAGGTATTAAAGAAACCTTCCGCTGTGCATTAGCTCATTTTAAGGATATTACTTGGAGTCATTCAGAACATATTTCAAAAGACGTTGCATTCGAGTCATTGAGTTCATCAAGATTATTACTAAGTCAATTATAGTTGGATATATTATGAAATGGTATGCATGGCGTCAACTTTCAATGTAATGAAAGTTTGTCTTTTAAAAACGAATGCAATGTTTGTAAAATGTATCATATTGAGGTCAAGAACCTCGCGATGTAATCAACTATTATGAATCATTTATAATCGATATGGACTTCGTCCGGATGGATTAGGACGGGTCGTTTCAGTTGGTATCAGAGCAGTGGTCTTAGCGAACCAGGTCTGCATTAGTGTGTCTATTTGATAAGTCATTAGGATGCATTAGTGAGTCTGGACTTCGACCATGTCTGCATGTCAAAAGTTTTTCTTATCATTTTGTTTCGAAAATTACCTGCTTATCATTCTTAGGGAATCACTTACTTATCATTCTTAGTCTAGACATGTCTTACTGCCTCTATTGCATAGACAGTGTATAGATAAATTCATATCTTAGCGTATCTGTTATTGTTACCTTTGCCTGACAGCTTCCGTAGATTCCTCCGTAACTTATGGAATTTTAGTATTATATATGCATATATAAATTATGTATTGCAGGGTACTAATCTACATCCTATAATCTATTTCTCATCAAAAATCCTTCATCTGATCGTACGAGATGAATCCTTCCACCAGTTCGAGTCCCTCAGATTTCGATAGCTATTCCAACAGCTATTCCGACATGGATATTCACCTAAGCCCTGAAAGCGGTGTCACCAGAATGAATCAATCAATCAGTCATCCCCGATTCATCTGATGGGTTCGTAGTCGATTTAATCAATGGAGACACGAAGAAGGTGATCCTTTTCACCTACCGAATTTAATCAATGGAAAAGTCTTGGATGAACCTTCTATAGTAACCAGCTAGTCCTAAAAACTGGCGTATGTGTTTCGGAGTTTTCGGGGTTTTCCACTTTTCAACAGTTTCAATCTTTGCTGGATCCACCTGAATACCTTCTTTGTTCACTATGTGACCGAGGAATTGAACTTCTTCCAACCAAAATGCACACTTTGAAAACTTAGCGTACAGTTTTTCTTTTCTCAGCAACTCTAGCACTTTTCTCAAATGTTCTTCGTGCTCTTGATCATTCTTCGAGTAAATAAGTATGTCATCGATGAAATCAATGACAAACTGGTCAATATATGGCCCACACACTCGGTTCATGAGGTCCATGAACACAGCTGGTGCATTAGTCAATCCAAATGGCATAACCATAAACTCGTAATGACCGTAACGCGTCCTAAAAGCAGTCTTTGGAATATCATCCTCCTTCATCCGCATTTGATGATATCCAGAACGTATATCGATCTTCTAATAAACAGACGAGCCTTGTAGTTGATCAAATAAGTCGTCGATTCTCGGTAGTGGGTAGCAGTTCTTGATGGTAAGTTTGTTCAACTCTCGGTAGTCGATACACAACCTAAATGTACCATCTTTCTTCTTGACAAACAAAACAGGAGCTCCCCATGGTGATGTGCTTGGTCGAATGAAACCACGCTCTAAAAGTTCCTGTAACTGACTTTGTAATTCTTTCATTTTGCTGGGTGCGAGTCTGTATGGAGCACGAGCTATTGGTGCAGCTCCTGGTACAAGGCCTATTTGAAATTTAATGGATCGATGTGGGGGTAATCCCGGTAATTCTTTCGGAAATACATCGGGAAATTCTTTTGCGACGGGAACATCACTGATGTTCTTTTCTTCAGGTTTAACTTCCTCGATGTGTGCTAGAATGATGTAACAACCTTTTCTTATTAGTTTTTGCGCCTTCAAACTACTAATAAGATTTAATTTCGTGTTGTTCTTTTCTCTGTACACCATTAAAGGTTTACCTTTTTCACGCATAATGCGAATCGCATTTTTGTAACAAACGACCTCTGCTCTCACCTTTTTCAACCAGCCCGTGCCAATTATTACGTCAAAACTTCCTAACTCGACTGGTATTAAATCAATTTTAAACGTTTCATCCCTCAGTTTAATTTCTCTCTCCCGACATACATTATCTGCTGAAATTAATTTACCGTTTGCTAATTCGAGTAAAAATTTACTATCCAAAGTCGTCAATGGGCAACTTAATTTAGCACAAAATTCTCTACTCATATAGCTTCTATCCGCACCCGAATCAAATAAAACATAAGCAGATTTATCATCAATAAGAAACGTACCCGTAACAAGCTCCGGGTCTTCCTGTGCTTCTGCCGCATTAATATTGAAAACTCTTCCACAGCCCTGCCCATTAGTATTCTCCTGATTCGGGAAATTTCTAATAATGTGGCCCGGTTTTCCACATTTATAACAAGCGGCATTGGTATTACTTGCTCCGACACTATTCGTTTCGGCATTACTTGTTCCGACATTATTTGTTCCTTTAGTTCTGTTAAACTTTGGTCCGTAGACCTCACACTTTGTCGCGCTATGACCATTTCTTTTACACCTATTGCAAAATGTCGTGCAAAACCCCTGATGATTTTCTTCAAACCTATGACATGGCTAGTTTTGGTTTTTATTGTCGTTGTTGTTATTGAGGTTGTTGTTGGGATTGTTATTGTTGTTGAAATGGTTGTTGTAGTTGTTGTTGTTGTTGGGATGTTTATTGTAGTTATTGTTAGGATTGCGGTTATTGTTGCGATTGTTGTTGCAGTTGTTGGGATAGTTGTTACGATTGTGATTGTAATTATTGTTGTTGTTGTTGTTGTACTGGTGTCTCTTGTCACCGTTTTCCTCCCATTTCCTCTTGAGTTATTTCGTGTTGGCTTCTTCGGCCACCTGCTCTTTAATTCTTCTCTTAATATGATTTATGAGTTTATGAGCCATTCGACTTGCCTTCTGTATAGAAGCGGGCTCGTGTGAACTCACATCTTCTTAAATCCTTACTGGTAACCCTTTTACAAATGTGTCGATCTTCTCTTCTTCATCTTCGAATGCTCCCGGACACAATAGGCACAACTTTGTGAATCGTCATTCATATGTGGTAACGTCGAACCCTTGTGTTCGTAACTCTCTAAGTTCTGCCTTGAGTTTATTGACTTCGTTTCTAGGACGGTACTGCTCGTTTATCAATTGCTTGAATGCCGACCACGGTAGTGCGTAAGCAGCATTTTGTCCTACCTGTTCAAGATAGGTGTTCCACCACGTTAACGCAGTACCTGTGAAGGTATGCGTAGCGTACTTAACTTTGTCCTCTTCAGTACACTTACTTATGGCAAACACCGATTCGACTTTCTCGGTCCACCGTTTCAATCCAATTGGTCCTTCGGTTCCATCAAATTCCAAAGGTTTGCAGGCAGTGAATTCTTTGTAAGAGCATCCTACACGATTTCTTGCGCCGTTAGCTACATTGCTAGATTCAGAGTTATTGTTGGTATGTAGCGTAGCCTGTACTACGGCTATGTTTGCAGCAAGAAAGGTACGCAATTCCTCTTCTCTCATATTCATGGTGTGTCGAGTAGTCGGTGCCATTTCCTTCAAAATAGCCAACTGAATAGAGTTAATTATACAGAATATTAAGAGTAGTCAATAGTATTTCGTAGCATAATATGAACTCATTTATAAAAGCTTTTTCTTCATATTAGTGTTTTATAAGTTTAAATTCGGGTACTACCTACCCGTTAAGTTCATACTTAGTAGCTAATATACAATTCAACTACTACAATTCCATATGAAAAACTGATTATAATAATATATCACATACAAATATTCTTCAAACTTACAACTTCGCTATATTACATATAACATGAAATATAGTACACTATGATACAGGACAATTTTGAAGATAAATCTAGTTAATACGCAAGTTGTTCAGCAAAGGAAATAAAGACACGTAATTCATAAGTCCAGAAACAAGTCATGCATTCTGGTTTTTTTACTAAGACGACTTTCCATCCTTGGTCTTGTGGAAAATAACCATTATGACCATTGGCTAGGCAGCATGTTGTAATGTCATCAAAAGGACGAGGGTTTCGTAATGTCCAACAGCCCCGTAATAATCTAAAAACCTTGTTTCTCACCCCAACTACTGAATCCGTCACTTGTGGGAAGGTTTTATTTAAAAGTTGCAATCCGATGTTCTTTTTCTCACTTTGGTAAGAAGCGAACATCACTAACCCATAAGCATTACATGCTTCTTTATGTTGCATGTTAGAAGCTCTTTCTAATTCACGAAATCATATGTTGGGATATGTCGAGTCAAAATATGTTCTTAACCCGTAGCGTAAAATTTCATTTGGGTTCCCCGCATTTAACGCTTTAAAGAAAACACGGCGTAACTTACAGTCTCCCCAATGTGATATACCCCACCTATCAAAGGAAAGCCTTTTATAAACTAAAGCATTTCTGAAAAGTCTTTCAAATGTTTGACAAGTTAATTTTGCCATAATTAATTATGCTGATGAATTCTGACCGACTCTAGACAAAATTTCCTCAATCATATCCTCTGGTAGATCTTCTAAAATATTCGGTTGTCTACCCTTAACGTCCATTTTGTTTTTATACTGTAAAATAGACAAGGATTAGATTCGTAAAAAATAAGTAACAAACAATACAGGCAATTTTTACATAGAACATTAAAGTACAAGCACACTACAATACATATAATACACAACATGATTACAACCCTCTAATCTGAATCACTGGTTTCTTCTTCTTCAGACTTGGTTCGTTTTCCTAATTTTCTAGGAATATATGGTGTTCCTCTAATACGAGCCGTCGTTTTTCATAATGGTTTAGAAAAACTTGGTGGTTTAGAGGTTCCCGGGTCATTGTTACATTTTAGGAAATACGGATGTTGCCGATACATATAAAGTTCATCGGGGTTGGAATCAGGTTTCTCTATTTTTATACGTTTTCCCTTATTATTTTCTTTTGCTTTATTAAATTGGGTCGAGGTAATTTCTATAACATCATCGGAATCCTCATCGGGATCCAATTCATCGAAAAATTGGTAATCTTCCCAATATTTTGCTTCCTCGGCGGAAAAACCATTGACCATTATTAACTTTGGTCCGTTGGTTGAGGATTTTCTTTTATTTAATCAATTTACTATAGGTATCAATATTTCTTCCTCCGGAACCTCTTCTTCTTCTGGTTCCTCCTCTTCCGATTCCTCCTCTTCTGGTTCCTCTTCTTCCAGTTCCTCCTCTTCCGGTTCCTCCTCGGGAATTTGTGAATCTTCCCAAAATATATTCGACTCTTCATTATTATTAGGTGAATCAATGGGATTTGTACTAGAGGTAGACATATATCACACAATATCAAACACGTTAAGAGATTAATATATCACATAATATTTACATGTTAATAATATATAGTTTCCAACAAAAAAAATGTTAAGCAATCGTTTTTGAAGAAAAACACCTTCGAAGTCCCGACTCACTAATGCATCCTAACAAACTCGGTAAGACACACTAATGCAATTTTCTGGTTCTCTAAGACCAACGCTTGGATACCAACTGAAATGTCCCGTTCATATTGATTATAAACGTTCCATATTAATTGATTTCGTCGCGAGGTTTTGACCTCTATATGAGACGTTTTTCAAAGACTGCATTCATTTTTAAAACAACCATAACCTTTATTTTAATGATAAAGGTTTAAAAAGCATTACGTAGATTATCAAGTAATGATAATCTAAAATGTACCGTTTACACACGACCATTACATAATGGTTTACAATAAGAATATATATTACATCAAAAATAAGTTTCTTGAATGCAGTTTTTACATAATATTATACAAGCATGGACTCCAAATCTTGTTCTTATTTTAGTATGCAACAGCGGAAGCTCTTAATAATCACCTGAGAATAAACATGCTTAAAACGTCAACAAAAATGTTGGTGAGTTATAGGTTTAACCTATATATTATCAAATTATAATAATAGACCACAAGATTTCATATTTCAATATACATCCTATACATTGAGATAAAATTCATTCATATGGTGAACACCTGGTAACCGACATTAATAAGATGCATATAAGAATATCCCCTATCATTCCGGAAAATCCTTCGGACATGATAAAAATGAATTCGAAGTACTAAAGCATCCGGTACTTTAGATGGGGTTCGTTAGCCCAATAGATCAATCTTTAGGATTCGCGTCAATTAGTAGATCGGTTTACTAATTCTTAGGTTACCAAGCAAAAGGGGCATATTCAGCTTCGATCATTCACCCATATAATGTAGTTTCAAATACTTGTGTCTATTTCGTAAAACATTTATAAAACTGCATGTATTCTCATCTCAAAATATTAGATTTTAAAAGTGGGACTATAACTCACTTTCACAGATTTTTACTTCGTCGGGAAGTAAGACTTGGCCACTGGTCGATTCACGAACCTATAACAAATATGTACATATATATCAAAGTATGTTCAAAATATATTTACAACAATTTTAATACGTTTTACTGTTTTAAATTTATTAAGTCAGTTGTCCTCGTTAGTAACCTACAACTAGATGTCCACAGTTAAATCTACAGAAATAAATCGATATATATTATCTTGAATCAATCCATGACCCAGTGTATATACGTCTCAGGCTAGATCACAAATCAAATTATATATATTTTTGGAATCAACCTCAACCCTGTATAGCTAACTCCAACATTACTGCATATAGAGTGTCTATGGTTGTTCCAAATAATATATATACATGGGTCGATATGATATGTCAAAACATTTGCATACGTGTCTATGGTATCCCAAGATTACATAATATATTAGAATACATGTATAATACAATATAAGTTAACTAGGATATGATTTGTATAGTATTGTTACAATATTTTTCGTAGCTACAACAATAAAAAAATATCAAATCTTATTTTACCCATAACTTCTTCGTTTTAAATCCGATTTGAGTGAATCAAATTGCTATGGTTTCATATTGAACTATATTTTATGAATCTAAAAATAAAAAGTATAGGTTTATAGTCATAAATATAAGTTACAAGTCATTTTTGTAAAGGTAGTCATTTCAGTCGAAAGAACGACGTCTAGATGACCATTTTGGAAAACATACTTCCACTTTGAGTTTAACCATGATTTTTGGATATAGTTTCATGTTCATAAGAAAAATCATTTTCCCAGAAGAACAACTTTTAAATCAAAGTTTATCATAGTTTTTAATTAACTAACCCAAAACAGCCCGCGGTATTACTACGACGGCGTATATCCGGTTTTACGGTGTTTTTCGTGTTTTTCGGTTTTAAATCATTAAGTTAGCATATCATATAGATATAGAACATGTGTTTAGTTGATTTTAAAAGTCAAGTTAGAAGGATTAACTTTTGTTTGCGAACAAGTTTAGAATTAACTAAACTATGTTCTAGTGATTACATGTTCAAATCTTCGAATAAGATAGTTTTATATGTATGAATCGAATGATGTTATGAACATCATTACTACCTCAAGTTTAGTAGGTAAACCTATTAGAAGTGACAAGAAATGATCTAGCTTCAAAGGATCTTGGATGACTTGAAAGTTCTTGAAGTAGAATCATGACACAAAACAAGTTCAAGTAAGTTTATCACTCAAATTAAGATAGTTATAGTTATAGGAATTGAATCAAAGTTTGTATATGACTATTACCTTGATTTAGAATGATATCTTTCTGTAAAAAATAAGGATTTCTTGAGGTTGGATGATCACTTTACAAGATTGGAAGTGAGCTAGTAAACTTGGAAGTATTCTTGATTTTATGAAACCAGAACTTGTAGAATTTATGAAGAACACTTAGAACTTGAAGATGAAACTTGAGAGAGATCAATAAGATGAATAAAATTGAAGAATGAAAGTGTTTGTAGGTGTTTTTGGTCATTGGTATATGGATTAGATATAAAGGATATGTAATTTTGTTTTCATGTAAATAAGTCATGAATGATTACTAATATTTTTGTAATTTTATGAGATATTTCATGCTAGTTGCCAAATGATGGTTCCCACATGTGTTAAGTGACTCACATGGGCTTCTAAGAGCTGATAATTGGAGTGTATATACCAATAGTACATACATTTAGAAGCTGTGTATTGTATGAGTACGAATACGGGTGCATACGAGTAGAATTGTTGATGAAACTGATCGAGGATGTAATTGTAAGCATTTTTGTTAAGTAGAAGTATTTTGATAAGTGTCTTGAAGTCTTTCAAAAGTGTATGAATACATATTAAAACACTACATGTATATACATTTTAACTGAGTCGTTAAGTCATCGTTAGTCGTTACATGTAAATGTTGTTTTGAAACCTTTAGGTTAACGATCTTATTAAATGTTGTTAACCCATTGTTTATTATATATAAAGAGATGTTAAATTATTACATTATCATGATATTATGATATATTAATATATCTTAGTATGATATATATACAGTTAAATGTTGTTACAACGATAATCGTTACATATATGACTCGTTTCGAAATTCTTAAGTTAGCAGTCTTGTTTTACATATGTAGTTCATTGTTAATATACATAATGACATGTTTACTTATCATTTATCATGATTAAACATAGTGGAACAGTATCTTAATATGATTCATATGTAATTAGTAAGACGTTGTTATAACGATAATCGTTATATATATCGTTTCGAGTTTCTTAATTCAATAAACACAATTTTATGTATATAAATCATTGTTAAAATATCTAATGAGATACTTACTTATCATAATATCATGTTAACTATATATATAATCATATATATGTCATCATATAGTTTTTTCAAGTTTTAACGTTCGTGAATCACCGGTTAACTTGGGTGGTCAATTGTCTATATGAAACCTATTTCAATTAATCAAGTCTTAACAAGTTTGATTGCTTAACATGTTGGAAATACTTAACCATGTAAATATCAATTTCATTTAATATATATAAACAAGAAAAAGTTCAGGTCACTACAATTCGAAGATCGATTTACGTTCTGGGTATCATCAAATGCGGGTGAAGGAGGATGATATTCCAATGACTACTTTTAGGACACGTTACGGTCATTACGAGTTTATGGTTATGCCGTTTGGGTTGACTAACGCACCAGCTATGTTCATGGACCTCATGAACCGAGTGTGTGGACCATACCTTGACAAGTTTGTCTTAGTTTTCATCGATGACATACTTATTTACTCAAAGAATGACCAAGAGCACGAAGAACATTTGAGAAAAGTGATAGAGTTGTTAAGGAAAGAAAAACTGTACGCTAAGTTTTCAAAGTGTGCATTTTGGTTGGAAGAAGTTCAATTCCTCGGTCACATAGTGAACAAAGAAGGTATTCAGGTGGATCCAGCAAAGATTGAAACCGTTGAAAAATGGGAAACCTCGAAAACTTCGAAGCATATACGCCAATTTTTAGGACTAGCTGGTTACTACAGAAGATTCATCCAAGATTTTTCCAAAATAGCAAAACCCTTGACAGCATTAACGCATAAAGGGAAGAAATTTGAATGGAAAGATGAACAAGAGAAAGCGTTTCAATTGTTAAAGAAAACGTTAACTACGGCACCTATATTGTCATTACCTGAAGGGAATGATGATTTTGTGATATATTGTGACGCCTCAAAGCAAGGTCTCGGTTGTGTATTAATGCAAAGAACGAAAGTAATTGCTAATGCATCTAGACAATTGAAGATTCACGTGCAGAATTATACGACGCATGATTTGGAATTAGGCGCGGTTGTTTTTTCATTAAAGACTTGGAGGCACTACTTATATGGCGTCAAAAGTATTATATATACCGACCATAAAAATCTTCAACACATATTTAATCAGAAACAACTGAACATGAGGCAGCGCAGGTGGATTGAATTATTGAATGATTACGACTTTGAGATTCGTTACCACCCGGGGAAGGCGAATGTGGTAGCCGACGCTTTGAGCAGAAAGGACAGAGAACCCATTCGAGTAAAAGCTATGAATATAATGATTCATAATAACCTTACTACTCAAATAAAGGAGGCGCAACAAGGAGTTTTAAAAGAGGGAAATTTAAAGGATGAAATACCCAAAGGATCGGAGAAACATCTTAATATTCGGGAAGATGGAACCCGATATAGGGCTGAAAGAATTTGGGTACCAAAATTTGGAGATATGAGAGAAATGGTACTTAGAGAAGCTCATAAAACCAGATACTCAATACATCCTGGAACGGGAAAGATGTACAAGGATCTCAAGAAACATTTTTGGTGGCCGGGTATGAAAGCCGATGTTGCTAAATACGTAAGAGAATGTTTGACGTGTTCTAAGGTCAAAGCGGAGCACCAGAAACCATCAGGTCTACTTCAGCAACCTAAAATCCCGTAATAGAAATGGGAAAACATTACCATGGATTTCATCACTAAATTGCCAAGGACTGCAAGTGGTTTTGATACTATTTGGGTAATAGTTGATTGTCTCACCAAATCAGCATACTTTCTGCCAATAAGAAAAGATGACAAGATGGAGAAGTTAGCATGATTGTATTTAAAGAAAGTCATCTCCAGACATGGAATACCAATCTCTATTATCTCTGATAGGGATGGCAGATTTATTTCAAGATTCTGGCAGACATTACAGCAAGCATTAGGAACTGGTCTAGACATGAGTACTGCTTATCATCCACAAACTGATGGGCAGAGCGAAAGGACGATACAAATACTTGAAGACATGCTACGAGCATGTGTTATTGATTTCAGAAACAGTTGGGATCGACACCTTCCGTTAGCAGAATTTTCCGATAACAATAGCTACCATTCAAGCATTGAGATGGCGCCGTTTGAAGCACTCTATGGTAGAAAGTGCAGGTCTCCGATTTGTTGGAGTGAAGTAGGGGATAGACAGATTACAGGTCCGGAGATAATACAAGAAACTACCGAGAAGATCATCCAAATTCAATAACGGTTGAAAACCACCCAAAGTCGACAAAATAGCTACGCTGACATTAAAAGAATAGATATAGAATTCGAAATTGGAGAGATAGTCATGCTTAAAGTTGCACCTTGGAAAGGTGTTGTTCGACTTGGTAAACGAGGGAAATTAAATCCAAGGTATATTGGACCATTCAAGATTATTGATTGTGTCGGACCAGTAGCTTACCGACTTAAGTTACCTCAACAACTCGCGGCTGTACATAACACTTTCCACGTCTCAAATTTGAAGAAATGTTTTGCTAAAGAAGATCTCACTATTCAGTTAGACGAAATCCAAATCAACAAAAACTTCAATTCATCGAAGAACCCGTCGAAATAATGGATCGTGTGGTTAAAAGACTTAAGCAAAACAAGATACCAATTGTTAAGGTTCGATGGAATGCTCTTAGAGGACCTGAGTTCACTTGGGAACGAGAATATCAGATGAAGAAGAAATACCCGCACCTATTTCCAGAAGATACGTCAACACCTCAAACTGCTTAAAATTTCGGGACGAAATTTATTTAACGGGTAGGTACTGTAGTGACCCGAATTTTTCCATGTTTATATATATTAAATGAAATTGATATTTACATGATTTAGTGTTTTCAACATGTTAACCAATCAAACTTGTTAAGACTTGATTAATTGAAATAGGTTTCATATAGACAATTGACCACCCAAGTTGACCGGTGATTCACGAACGTTAAAACTTGTAAAAACTATATGATGACATATATATGATTATATATATAGTTAACATGATATTATGATAAGTAAGTATCTCATTAGGTATTTTAACAATGAGTTATATACATAAAATTGAGTTTATTGAATTAAGAAACGTGAATCGATATATATACCGATTATCGTTATAACAACGTCTTACTAAATACATATGAATCATATTAAGATATTGATACACTATGTTTAATCATGATAAATGATAATTAAACATGTCACTAAGTGTATTAACAATGAACTACATATGTAAAAACAAGACTACTAACTTAATGATTTCGAAACGAGACATATATGTAACGATTATCGTTGTAACAACATTTAACTGTATATATATCATACTAAGATATATTAATATATCATAATATCATGATAATGTAATAATTTAATACCTCTTTAGATATAATAAACAATGGGTTATCAACATTTAACAAGATCGTTAACCTAAAGGTTTCAAAACAACATTTACATGTAACGACTAACGATGATTTAACGACTCAGTTAAAATGTATATACATGTAGTGTTTTAATATGTATTCATACACTTTTGAAAGACTTAAAGACACTTATCAAAATACTTCTACTTAACAAAAATGCTTACAATTACATCCTCGTTCAGTTTCATCAACAATTCTACTCGTATGCACCCGTATTCGTACTCGTACAATACACGGCTTTTAGATGTATGTACTATTGGTATATACACTTAAATTATCAGCTCTTAGCAGCCCATGTGAGTCACCTAACACATTTGGGAACCATAATTTGGCAACTAGCATGAAATATCTCATAAAATTATAAAAAATATTAGTAATCATTCATGACTTATTTACAAGTAAACAAAATTACACATCCTTTATATCTAATCCATATACCAACGACTAAAAACACCTACAAACACTTTAATTCTTCAATTTTCTTTATCTAATTGATCTCTCTCAAGTTCTATCTTCAAATTCTAAGTGTTTTTCATAAATTCTATAAGTTCTAGTTTCATAAAATCAAGAATACTTCCATGTTTGCTAGCTTACTTCCAATCTTGTAAAGTGATCATCCAACCTCAAGAAATCTTTCTTATTTATAGTAAGATATCTTTCTAATACAAGGTAATACTCATATTCAAACTTTGAATCAATTTCTATAACTATAACAATCTTATTTCGAGTGGAAATCTTACTTGAACTTGTTTTTGTGTCATGATTCTGCTTCAAGAACTTTCAAGCCATCCAAGGATCCTTTGAAGCTAGATCTAATTTTATCAATTCCATTAGGTTTACCTACTAAAATTAAGGTAGTAATGATGTTCATAAAATCATTCGATTCATACATATAAAACTATCTTATTCGAAGATTTAAACTTGTAATCACTAGAACATAGTTTAGTTAATTCTAAACTTGTTCGCAAATAAAGTTAATCCTTCTAACTTGACTTTTAAAATCAACTGAACACATGTTCTATATCTATATGATATGCTAACTTAATGATTTAAAACCTGGAAATACGAAAATACCGTAAAACCGAACATACGCCGTCGTAGTAACACCGCGGGCTGTTTTGGGTTTGATAATTAAAAACTATGATAAACTTTGATTTAAAATTTGTTCTTCTGGGAAAATGATTTTTCTTATGAACATGAAACTATATCCAAAAATCATGATTAAACTCAAAGTGGAAGTATGTTTTTTAAAATGGTCATCAAGACATCGTTCTTTCGACTGAAATGACTACCTCTTACAAAAACGACTTGTAACTTATATTTTCGACTATAAACCTATACTTTTTCTATTTAGATTCATAAAATAGAGTTCAATATGAAACCATAGCAATTTGATTCACTCAAAACGGATTTAAAACGAAGAAGTTATGGGTAAAACAAGATTAGATATTTTTTGATTGTTGTAGCTACGGGAAATATTGTAACAATTCTATACAATTCATATCCTAGCTAAATTATATTGTATTATACATGTATTTTAATTTATTATGTAATCTTGGGATACTATAGACACGTATGTAAATATTTTGACATATCATATCGACCCATGTATATATATTATTTGGAACAACCATAGACACTCTATATGCAGTAATGTTTGAGTTAGCTATACAAGGTTGAGGTTGATTCTAAAAATATATATACTTTGAGTTGTGATCTAGCCTGAGACGTATATACACTGGGTCGTGGATTGATTCAAGATAATATATATCGATTTATTTCTGTACATCTAATTATGGACAACTAGTTGTAGGTTACTAAGGAGGACAGCTGACTTAATAAACTTAAAAAATTAAAACGTATTAAAAATGTTGTAAATATATTTTGAACATACTTTGATATATATGTACATATTTGTTATAGGTTCATGAATCGACCAGTAGCCAAGTCTTACTTCCCGACGAAGTAAAAATCTGTGAAAGTGAGTTATAGTCCCACTTTTAAAATCTAATAGTTTGGGATGAGAATACATGCAGCTTTTTAAATGTTTTACAAAATAGACACAAGTACATGAAACTACTTTCTATGGTTGAACGATAGAAGCCGAATATGCCCCTTTTTACTTGGTAACCTAAGAATTAGTAAACCAGTCTACTAATTGACGCGAATCCTAAAGATAGATCTATTGGGCCCAACAAACCCCATCCAGTTGTAGTGGATGCTTTAGTACTTCGAGTTTTTATATCATGTCCGATGGATGTCCCGGAATGATGGGGATATTCTTATATGCATCTTTTTAATGTCGGTTGACAGGTGTTCACCATATGAATGAATTTTTATCTCTATGTATGGGATGTATTGAAATATGAAATCTTGTGGTCTATTATTATGATTTGATAATATATAGGTTAAACCTATAACTCGCCAACATTTTTGTTGACGTTTTAAGCATGTTTATTCTCAGGTGATTATTAAGAGCTTCTGTTGTTGCATACTAATATATGGACAAGATTTGGAGTCCATGCTTGTATGATATTGTGTAAAAACTTCATTCAAGAAACTTATTTTTGATGTAATATATTCTTATTGTAAACCATTATGTAATGGTCGTGTGTAAACAGTATATTTTAGATTATCATTATTTGATAATCTACGTAATGCTTTATAAACCTTTATCGATAAAATAAAGGTTATGCTTGTTTTAAAAATGAATGCAGTCTTTGAAAAACGTCTCATATAGAGGTCAAAACCTCGCGACGAAATCAATTAATATGGAACGTTTATAATCAATATGAACGGGACATTTCAGATGCCTTAAGCCGAAAGGAAAGGATGGAACCTCTTCGTGTCCGAGCCTTAAACATCACCATCCACACAAATCTCAATAGCCAAATCCATGTAGCCCAAGATGAGGCTCTCAAAGATGAAAATATTTCTCACGAATGCTTGAACGTTCTCGTCTCTCGATTCGAGGTTAAAGAGACCGGGCTCCGATATTTCGCTGGAAGAATCTGGGTGCCTAGTTATGGGGATTTACGAAGCCTTATTCTAGATGAAGCCCATAAGTCAAGGTATTCGATTCATCCCGGGGCCGGTAAGATGTACCACGATCTCAAAGAACAATATTGGTGGCCGAATATTAAAAAGGACATTGCTACTTATGTTGGAAAGTGTTTAACTTGTTCCAAGGTCAAAGCCGAACATCAAAGGCCATCCGGGTTACTTCAACAACCCAAAATCCCGCAATGGGAGTGAGAAAGAATAACGATGGACTTTATCACAAAACTACCAAAAACGGTAGGCGGTTATGATACCAATTGGGTTATTATTGACTGTCTAACCAAATCCGCTCACTTCCTAGCCATGAAAGAAACTGATAAGATGGACAAACTTGCACAACCGTACATAAAGGAAATTGTATCCCGTCACGGTGTACCCCTATCAATTATTTCCGACCGAGATGCCCGTTTCGCTTCTAGATTTTGGGGTTCCTTACAAAAAGCCTTGGGAACTCGTTTATACATGAGTACCGCATATCACCCACAAACCGACGGATAAAGAGAATGCATGATTCAAACCTTTGAAGGCATGTTACGAGATTGTGTTATTGACTTCGAAAAATCTTGGGAAGAGCATTTGCCTCTAGCCGAATTCTCTTACAACAATAGTTACCACTCGATTATTAACGCCGCACCTTTCGAAGCTTTATATGGCCGCAAATGTCGTTCTCCTATTTGTTGGGCCGAAGTGGGTGATAAGCAAGTCACCGGACCCGAACTCTTCCATGAAACAACCGAGAAGATCGTTCAAATCCAAGAAAGGCTCAAGACGGCCCGTAATCGTCAAAAGAGATATGCCGACATTAGACGTTGTTGATACATTTTATGTAAGTCCCTAGACATCTAACCTACGTCCATTGCAGGTACTTCAGTTTATGGGATACCATGATCGCTCGTTATTATCCTATATGTGTTTGTATGCGGTTACAGGTACTGCAGGAACGCGATATGGATGTTTGACTATGTTAGACTTAGTCAGACGTGCGAGTGAGTCTCACTCGTACGGCTGATAGGCTCATACGCAAGGTTGATGCTGAGCTAAGTCACAATTATAACCTAAATGAGATGACACGAGTGAGTGATCACCCGTACGGCTGATGAAGCCAACTCGTACGTGTGATGGATGACGCGTACGGGTGAGTCAACAGTAGAGGTATATAAGTGTTATGTTCTTCATTTTAGGTTAAGCCTCTCACACACACACACACACACCACTCAGATCTGGTTCCCTGAATCCGATCCTTTCTCAACCCAAATCACTCCAGGTAGTGAATAATAGCTCTAGGCATTAATCTAATCACACCCTTGTTGTGGTTTGACTAATTTAATCCCAAAAAGCTCCTTATTTTCACTTAGATTGGTTTGATTCACTAATTCCACCTTTGGGTTAATTAAACCTGTTGATTTCGAAGTTCCTAGTCATGTTTCATCATTGGTATCAGAGATGAATGACATTGTTGATCGAGACAAAGTGATTTCGGATGTTGATTGTGAGGGTTAATCAAACTTTTAGACTTTACATGTAGGGTGCATGACATATAGATTTTAGTTTTTAATCTGCACTGCATATTTTTGCTTTCTGTCTGCATTTCCTTGATTACATGCTAGTTTGTAGTTATTTTCTGTTTCTTTTGTTAAAATGCTAAAAGACAAAAAGATTTTATGTTTTAGTATTTTAGGGGAGTATGTGCTTCAACAGAAAATTCCTAAAAAGTGTAAAATGCCTCACCAGAAAACCCTAAAATTTTGAAAAATCCGAAAATGAGCTTGTTTTGATTAATTTGTTGGACGTGAAGAAATTACTGTACTGAGAATTGATATATTTGATTAGTAATGACTGATTTGAACGTTTATGTTTATCTGTTGTGTGATGTACTGATAGATGTGACTTATGAATTCTTGGCATTAGACAATCATAATAAGAATAACGATCATCTAAGATTCAGAAGTCATGAACGATCTGTTGCGTTTGAAGGTAGTCACCTAAATATCTCCAAAATCGTATCTAATGATAATTGTTGAGGAACTCAACAGTCGGTTGAGGGTATCCCCTATCATAATTGATAATCGTTAGAGAAAGTTGGTGGTGAATTTTAAGTTGAGGATTATCTGTTTGGCTGGTGCATACCACGTTGTCACGGGCCTAAGACTTAATAATCGAAACTAAACCCTGAAAATATCAGAGAAAATTAGTTTATGTCGAAAGTAAGTGTCCCTTCTTGCTTAAGGTTGAAAAGTATAATTCCCTATTGCGGACCGTTCAAGCATTTAAGGGAGAACACCTTCGAGTGATCTGAGCACACAACAAAGAAACATGAGTTCATGCATAACAATGGAAAATCCATTCATGATGGCGTTCAAAATCAATATATCAAAAGACAATGATATGCTGAAAAAGAAATATCAAAAGAAAATCAAAGTTAAAGATAATTGGCGTATCAAGATGGTAAAGTCCTAAAAGTATGAAGAATGCTGATTCATGATGTGCTCATAAAGAACTCAGATCATTCTTAGTGTGACGCCCCCGCGCAGCTTGAATTGTTTAATCACGACGTTCACACTGAACTATCAAGATTCTTGTCGTCTGCAATATAGAGTTATACCTATTAAGACTGTAAGTTGGAAAGATACTTATCTAGATATACTATAATTAAATATATATATATATATATATATATATATATATATATATATATATATATATATATATATATATATATATATATATATGTATACATATATATATATATATATGTATACATATATATATATATATATATATATATATATATATATATGTATATATATATATATATATATATATACATATATATGTATATATATATATATATATATATATATATATACATACAATCATAAGTGATGGAAGAATTGACAACCTAATATATATATATATACGTGTAATGAATTGACAACCTAATAAAAACACACAATCATAAGTGATTGAAGAATCAAGGATTAATGAACTTACCGTGATCTCAAAAATCATTACTTTATAGTGTTCAAGTAATTAATGCCAAAATGATTATCGAGGTGTCTGGAATGAATATGTTCATGTTTAATGAGGATTGATATCAGTAATTGCATGATAATAGATATAGACTGGATAATTAGGAATGAACCACAGAAATTGATTCAATATGTCAGTTCTCATCCATTTTTAAATAGTTAATCATTTTGCTCACAAAAAGAATATGGATTTATATGTTTGTTTATCTGTTTAATTAAGTATTTTGCATTGAAAACTGTAAAACAACAAAAAGATTTTGGTTTTGCATGTTATTGCATTTCATTGTAGAATGTCCTTTCTTTGCATATTTTTAGTTGCATGACATTATATTTCAGAAAAGCTATAAAGATTTTATCTTTTCCTTATTTTCTGATTAATCCTCTGAATATGCACAATAACATCTGAAAGAACCTTGTCGAGATCAAGATATTTTTGGCCACCAAATCCATAAGATTGAAGTTTTTAGAGCTGGTGATTACTTGAAGGACTTTAATGATTTAAGGTTGTTAGTGAACTCAAGATGACATTACACTGTAGGATTTACTCTTGGAACATAGACTATTTAGAGTAATAACCTTGTTTGGGTTAGAATTTTTGATCTACCTAAGTGTCGATGATCATTTCTTGAAGGATTAGTGATTTATGACTCAAATTGAAAGTGTTAGTTAGCTCTAAGATTGCGAAACGAGTCGAAATCCTAAGTTTGTGAAAATTGGAAAATTTGAAATTGCCTAAGTGGCTCACTCGCACGTTTGATGTGTGAACCGTACGAGTAACCACACGTGTGAGGTTAACCGTACGAGTGATTTGGTGAGACGTACGGTCCATGGTGGATCGTGTGATCAACCGTACGGTTGATCACGAGAGTATAAATAGGGAGTGTTGAGCACAGTCGCTCACACTTGTGCTCCCAAAACTTTTTTTCTCTCAAATTTCGACCTTCACCGATCAAGTTTTCCACCGCAGCGTTTGTTTATCACATTATTCCGACCACAGCGCCACCATCTAGGTAAGATTTCATGGAGTTTAAGCCTGTTAATTAGTTGTTTGAATGACTCAAAACCCTAGGGGTTTATAACTCGAATTTTGTGTAATTGGTGCTTGTTTTGATCAGTGTTTGTTAATGTTTTGAGTTAAACAGATCCTATATATGCTATTGTGATGTAAATCGGTCCCTAAAATGATCGAACATGTAATTTGTGGAATTTCAAAAGGCATTTAATACGGGTTTCATCAGACATGCACGAGTGATATCACTCGCACGTGTGAGACATGACTCGCACGAGTCAGTACATGGTTGATGATCAACTGTGTGGACCTTTGAGCTCACTCATTTGTCTTGATTTTATTGCTCACTCGCGTGACAAAGCTGACACATGTGATTACACGCACGAGTCACCACACGGTTGACTCAATCGCTTATAAACAGTACCTCAACCGTGCAACTTGTCTGAAACCATATTACTGCTCAAATGTGTCAACAGTGGCACGAGTGACTATATCACTCGCACGGTTGATTACTCAGCTGCACGTGTGACATTATCACTCACACGGTTTATCATGTTAATATGTTTATGACACTTTGATGCGAATGCTTTGATATTTTATAATATGTTGGTCATATTTCTAACATTTCTGTTAATGTTTCAGTTTGTTAAGATATCATCAAATGGCAGAACAACAAGTCAACATTCCAGTTGTTAATGTAGAAGGACAGGGGGAGCAACAAGCTAATCCACAAGCTAATCCTCAAGCTAATCCTATCATCCCACCTGTTCAGCAAGAGATTCCTCTAGAGAAGGGTGAACTGAACAATCAAGTTGCTCTCTATGACATTACTTTAGAGAGAGGTGATCATTTTACAGAGATTATAGCTCTCCTTCAGAGATTAAGGATACACACTACTATTTCTACTCCATGCACACCATACTACAGCCATCAGAGAGAATTCTAGAGAAATGATGTACTGGATGTATCTGAAGATAATGCTAAGCTTGTTAGTAATGTTCAAGAACATGAGATCACTGTTTCTAAGGAAGTGATAAGAAGGATTTTAGGTTTCAATGACGAAAACTGTTCTCACATGACGATTAGTCGAGAAATAGTTCATGGTTGTTTTAAGAGATGTGCTTATTCTGGTTACCTAAGTGGTAATTCTGAGTTAGTGAAGACATGTCTACCACCACAGTTTAGATATCTTGCTCATGTGATCATGCATTGTTTGAGTGGACGCAAGTCTGGTTTTGATAAGTTGAATGAGAAAGTGCAGAGTATGTTTGTGGCACTTGTCTTAAAGGCACCATACGATTTCTCAGGGTTTGTTCTACACTACTTCAAAGAGAATCTTTTCAGTTCTACTCAGAGATATCTCATTTATGCCCGTTTTCTTCAGTTGATCATTAATGACGCGACACCTGATCTACCTAAGCTTGAAGAGGATATTATTCACCTAAAACCAATGAATCCGATAACTTTCTGAAGAATGGAGGAGACAAGGAATGAGGATCTAAAGCCTGACTTTAAAAGAAAGCTCATTTGTCATCTAATCAAGGAGAACTATCGAAGTCCAGCAGGTAATGCTTGGAGGAATGAGGATTCAGACTCTAACTACGAAGTTAGCGATGAGGAAGGTGAGAGTGATAATCAGAAAGCTACTGGTAATGTTCAAGGAGGAGGTAATGTTGATGATGAGATTATCGAGGGTGATGATGAAGCGATAGAGGAGGATGTCAGCTTGATTCAGAGGAAAAGGAAAGGAAGAACCTATGAACTCAGAATAACTCAAGAAGAAGGAGAAAAGAACTAAGTATTCTTATGAGTCACCTCAGAAGTCATCACAGGGAGGTTCAAAACAACAAGCTCATAGGAAACCATCTGGTTTCATGAAGGATGCAAGTGCAGCTGTTACATCACCAAAACCTGCCACAACAACACCTCAGGTCACGCCAGACGAATACAAGACACAACAAAATCTACTGATGTCTTTAATCATGAAAATAACCAATCTGGAAAATCAAGCTACTGAGGAGAAGAAGATCAGTAATGCTAAGATTGAATCGTTGGTGGAAGAGAACAAGAGGTTATCTGATAGGTTGGACTGACAGAAGAGTAGGACAGATAAGTTGAAGAAGAAGTTTTTGGCGATTAAGAGTGAGAACAAGGAGAAATTAAAGAAGTTGAATGAAAGAATCGAACAGCTTACCTCTGGTAAAACAAAGTTGATTAAGGAGAAAGGAGAAGAATTTTCTTCTGATTTGGGAAATGATGATGAGAAAGACGATGAAGACGACGCTGGAACTGGAGGACCCTCGTTTGGATACCCGTTACTGATACATATTTGAAGTTTTAATGAATATGGTGAGGTCTTTACTGCTGAATATTATATGAATTATTCATATGTTTTTAATAATGCAGAAAAGGGGGACGTTCCACCAAGTGATTTTCCGATGGAATAGCTTGCTACTCCGGCACACGATAGTGAAAACGATATAGAGGATGCACAGACAGCTGAAGCTGAAAACAAGGCTCCACAAGAAGAGTCATTTTCCAGTATCCCTCCCGAATCAATCCAAAATATCAACTTAAGTATTTTCGATAATTTATTTGCTGATGAGAAGAGTGAAGATTCTGTTGGTAAAGATATTTTGAAAGAGGATGTGATTATTGAGTCCGAGGACGAATTTGTGACAGAATCTGATGATGAAGAAGAAGAAGTTGAGATTGTTATGCCTTTGCTTGAGCCATACTCGCATCCGTCACTCAACACCTTAAGTGACTTCTTCAATCTAAGTTGTGAGGAGAAAAGAAAGAACTTAATTGAGTTAGAAAAGGCGAGGAAGGTATACAAAGAACAAGTGAAAGAAGTGGATGTTATGATAGAAAGGAACAAGAAGATCCTATATGAGAAACTGCTCGTTGAGAAAGAAAGAAAAGAAACTGAATTAAAAGATAAGAAACTCCGAGCCGAACAAGCCGAGACAGAGGGATGGAATGAGATTAAGAAATGGTTTATACGTGATAGGGTTAAAGTGAATAGAAACGTTGTAGAATACGAGATCCATCAGAGTTGGTGGAAACAGAACATCGTTAACCCTGATCAGTTGAATAAGCCAGAACTTGAGCCAAAGTTTGTTAGTTTCTACGAAAGGGGAAAGAGAACCAAGAAGGATTCCAAGGGTAAAATACTAAGCTGAGGTTACTTCAAGGAGATCAATTTTTTCGCGATCAAGAGGGAAGGAGGAGTTGATTGCATGGCATGTCCTAGTCACTTCAAAACTCTACCGTACTTCGAGATCATGCAACTTGCTAAGCTGAAGATGTTGAACGCTGAAGATTGTGACCTTTAGAGGTGGTTTCAGAGAAAACTCAGATATGAGTATAAGACAGGGAAATGGGACATCTTTAAGTCAACAGCCGCCAGGTTTTCTATGCACCCAATAAAGAGAAATTCTAAAGGTGGACCTGTACGAGTTGTTAAGTTCCGTCCGGCCAAGTACATGAAGCAATCTCCATTGATGCCCTTACCCAAGGATTTATGCAAAAACTTCATATGGCGGTTCTACGATGAGTTGTCGGAGGAAGCAGTGATTTTGACTGCGATTGAGAAGGAAGATGGAAACATACAGTTCAACAATGTGAGAATTCTAGATCCCATGTGGCTGAGGAACTTATCGAGATTTGATGTGGAGACTCTTCACTGCCATCACATTACTTTTAGAGATGATCGAAAAGAGGAAGCTATGAGATATCAACGTGTAATCGATGTCTACTATGCATACCTCAACAGAAACAGTGATGCTCAAAGCTCAAACTAAGTTCAAGCCAGCTGATCTATGTCGGATACTGTGTTGCTCGTTTGTATTTTGTTTTTGATGATGATGTATTTAGGCGAGAGAGAGAATCTGGATATATACTTGATGTTAAACTGATATTACTTTTGGACTTATATGTATTTCATGGACGTTTACTTTATTGTAATCGATGGTCTAGGTCCTAGGGGAGTTGTTGATGCATTTTATGTAAGTCCCTAGACATCTAACCTACGTCCATTGCAGGTACTTCAGTTTATGGGATACCATGATCGCTCGTTATTATCCTATCTATGTTTGTATACGGTTACAGGTACCACAGGAACGTGATATAGATGTTTGACTATATTAGACTTAGTTAGACGTGCGAGTGAAGTCTCACTCGTATGGCTGACAGGCTCATACGCACGGTTGATGCTGAGCTAAGTCACAATTATAACCTAAATGAGATGACACGAGTGAGTGATCACCCGTACGACTGATGAAGCCAAATCGTACGTGTGATGGATGGCGCGTACGGGTGAGTCAAAAGTAGAGGTATATAAGTGTTATGTTCTTCATTTTAGGTTAAGCCTCTCACACACACACCACTCAGATCTGGTTCCCTGATTCTGATCCTCTCTCAACCCAAATCGCTTCAGGTAGTGAATAATAGCTCTAGGCATTAATCTAATCACACCCTTGTTGTGGTTTGACTAATTTAATCCCAAAAAGCTCCTTCTTTTCACTTAGATTGGTTTGATTCACTAATTCCGCCTTTGTGTGAATTAAACCTGTTGATTTCGAAGTTCCTAGTCATGTTTCATCAGATGTAAAGATCTCGAATTCCAAGTGGGTGACCGCGTAATGTTAAAAGTCGCACCTTGGAAAGGTGTAATCCGTTTCAGAAAGCGTGGAAAGCTAAACCCGCGATATATTGGTCCTTTTGAAATCATGGAGCGTGTTGAACCCGTTGCTTACCGTTTAGATCTTTCGACTCAATTAAGTTCCATTCATCCCACTTTCTACGTATCGAACCTGAAGAAGTGTCTTGCTGAACAAGAACTTGTCATACCTCTCGATGAGCTTACGATTGATGACAAACTCCACTTCGTAGAAGAACCTGTTGAGATCATGGACCGCGAGGTCAAGAACTTGAAGCAAAGTAAGATTCCAATCGTCCGAGTTCGTTGAAATGCTAAACGAGGACCCGAATTTACTTGGGAGTGAGAAGATCAGATGAAGCAGAAATATCCTCATCTCTTCACGACCCTGCCGTCTACCTCAGTTTAAAATTCAGGGACGAAATTTTCTTAAACAGGTGGGTAATGTAACGACCCGACTTTTTCGACTTGCATTCGTATATGTGTAATATATATTATGTGCGTATATACTTCCATCATCTTGAATATTTTCTGAGCTTACAACATATTTAGAAATAATTCGCGATATTTCAGAAACGCGTACTTACTTGAATAGCCTACTTTAATTTAATTCTGAATGGATTCGACCGTTAGCGTCACTAGCCGGAAGGACTTAGATATTTGGATGACCTACAATTTAATTTAATAATAATTGAAATATTATTATTATTTTTATTTATTATTTATTAGTGATAATTAATTAATTGTGCACACTAGCTCCCTACTTGGACCTAGCATTTTATTTGAACTACAAGTATTATTTATTTCATGGCCCAACCTAAATTAATTAGTGGACTAGATGGAACATGGCTAACCCATTAAAATTAAGCCTTTTAAGCATAAAGTAACCCACCAACCATAAAGTAAAAGTTGCCACTACATGTGTACTAGATTTTCAACATTCTTGTCCATTCACCAACACCAAAAACCATCTCCTCCCCTTTAAATTTTGACCAACACCTCACACTCTCATCATCTTCATCATTTTTCAAGTTTTGAAATTTTCTTTAAGGAAGTTTAAGCTCTAGTTTCAATCCTTTTCAATTTCTTGAAAAGCTTGTAAGTTTTTCTTGCTTTTTCATGCTTACTTTCACTTTATTTATTACTTTTTATTTCATAATCATCATCATCCAAGATCTAAGCTTTCTAGCTTATGGTTTCATGTATTTTGTTTAGATCTAAGCTTTATAGCTTATGGTTTCATGAATCTTTGATAGATCTAAGCTTTCTAGCTTATGGTCTCATGAATCTTGTTAGATCTAAGCTTTGTAGCTTATGGTTTCATGTATTTTGTTTAGATCTAAGCTTTATAGCTTATGGTCTCATAAATCTTTGTTAGGTCTAAGTTTGTTTTGCTTATGGTCACTTAAAACATGAAGATCTAAGCTTCTAGCTTAAAGATCCATGACAAACTTGTTATTATTTTGAAAATGGAAGAAAGATGCAATCTTTAGCACCTTAGTTGCAAAAGGTTGTAGCTTTCATCTACTTGAACATAAAGCATGAGTCTTTATCATCTAAATGTGAAAAAGAAGCAAACTTGAACATAAAGCTTGAGTCTTTATCATCAAAATGTGATAAAAAAGCAAACTTGAACATAAAGCTTGAGTCTTTATTATCTACATGTGATAAAGGAGCAAACTTGAACATAAAGCTTGAGTCTTTATCATCTAAATATGATAAAGGAGCAAACTTGAACATAAAGCTTGAGTCTTTATCATCTAAATATGATAAAGGTGCAACCTTTGTAAACTTAGAAGCTTGAAATACTAAGAAGGTTGAAGCCTTTCTACTCCTACGTAGTAAAGATGCAATCTTGTTGAAAGTGGAAGCTTTGATTACGATAAAGGTTGAAGCTTTACTACTTCCATGTATTAAAGATGCAATCTTTTTCAACATAAGAGCCTTAGACACTAAAAAGTGTGAAGCTATATTGCTTACATGCAATAAGCGTAAACGTTCAAAACAACTCGATCAGCCCATTCTGATCAAAACAGCACACCCGGAGGTTCAAGAAGTTTAAGATTTAGATTCCTCAGGTTGTGTAGGTGATTTTTCATCTAGGCCTCATTGCATTCACCGATGAATCACTATGTTTTTCTTACGACGTGCTGAAATTCTGACCCACTCACGGTTTGACAAACGCCACGATCAAACGACATTGAGTTGAGGTCTGATTTTTGGACAACGGCAAGAGGACTCATAAACGGAGCCTTGGCCACTGGCCACGTGTCATTTCAGTTTGCGTAGAGGTCATACCAGCTGTTCAAATTCAGCTCTTCGTTTCGACCTCTATTCTTGTTGAAAACTTACTTTATCTTTTACATATGATGATAATGATGATACTTAAGACTTAACTTACTTACTTTGAAACTTTTTGGGACAATTTACTGACTTAGCAATCTTTGACTTAGGTTGAGGACCTTTTGGATCGACCAACTTACTTGTTTGGACCGACTTACTACTTGCTTACATTTTCGTATCGACTTTACCGTGCATCCACTGTGAGTTATAGCTCCCTTTTTACTTGAACTATTTTTGAGACTGAGAATACATGCGCTTTTTATATTTTACATACTAGACACGAGTACTTAAACTATATTATATGTGTGGGTTAGATAACAGCACAAAGATTCCCCTTAGTTCGGTAACGTTTAGTCATTGGTTTATGAACTGGTGAACACGAATCTTAGATATGGATCCATATTTTTTGACATCCCCACTCAAGCTAGTTGCGCTAGCATTTAACGGGTGTTTAATACTTCGTCTATTTTAACGCACTCGCCAAGTGTACTTTTAGGAGTTATATATATATATATATATATATATATATATATATATATATATATATATATATATATATATATATATATATATATATATATATATATATATATATAAGTTAGTTACCAAGTGCCCACGGATAAACATATACTTTTCATACTGTTTTGAATACAAAAATCTCGTGGTCTACATTATTTTATTGTTTACAATAAAACTATAGCTCACCAACATTCGTGTTGACTTTTTAAAGCATGTTATTTCTCATGTACTTAGATAAAATTGCTTCCGCTGTAATAGACTTTTTGTGTTAGAGTTCCGCTGTACTCTGCATTGTTAGAGATGTCTCTTAATCATGGACTTTTTATTTTGCATTCACTACTTATGTTGTATTCGAACTATGGTTTTGTAATGACCTAAGTGTTGGTTTTGTAATGACCTAAGTGTCACGTACTATTGTTAATGCTTTCTATCCGTAGAAGCACGTTACTTTTGTAAAACTTTTGTCGTTGGAAAAACGTTATCTTTTTATGAATGTAAAACCTTGTTTTTAAGATAGCATATAGTGTTATACCGTGAAATGGACCTGTTGTAGATGATCCGTACCATAGAGGTTTTGGATGGGGCATCACATACCGTAAGTCCACTTGATGTGTTCCCAGTCAGGTTGTGTTTCGAGGCTGCGGCAGGTACTAAATTAGGTTTGATCTGGACTATCATTGAAGGGAAGGCCTAGTTGAACTTAGGTTCGAGGGGAGGTTTGTTGGACTACAAACCAAAGTCCAACTTCAAATTATTGAACGTGTCGACTAATGTATTTGGTCGAATATTCCAAGGTATTTAGAGTATGTGGGCATGGTTAGAGCTTCTCTCACTGAAGAAATTGATTTGAAGTTGTTGGAAAGGACGCGTTCGACTGTGGCTCGGGTATGGTTGATGCTTTGTTCAACAAAGCAAGCGGTTTTCTTCGGAGTGACCAATTAGAAATCTTTAGGTTATGGTAGAAGTGGATAATCTTGTAAGTCCTGAAACTTGAGCTTTCTGGAGGGTGTCAGGAACTCGATGGGAGTTTGTTAACCGAAGGAAGTACCGAGCTAGTGGGAGTTTGATGACTAGTGGGAGTTAAGGAGATGTTTATTGAAATGTCCCGTTCATATTGATTATAAACGTTCCATATTAATTGATTTCGTTGCGAGGTTTTGACCTCTATATGAGACGTTTTTCAAAGACTGCATTCGATTTTAAAACAAACCATAACCTTTAAAATATTACGACGATTATCAAATAATGATAATCTAAAATATAGCGTTTTTCACACGACCATTACATAATGATTTACAATAATATTACACATCAACATAAGTCTTCGAATGTAGTTTTTAAACAATATTATACAAGCATGGACTCCAAATCTTGTCCTTAATTTAGTATGCAACAGCGGAAGCTCTTAATAATCACCTGAGAATAAACATGCTTAAAACGTCAACAAAATTGTTGGTGAGTTATAGGTTTAACCTACATATTATCAAATCATAATAATAGACCACAAGATTTCATTTTTATAACACATCTCATATCAGGCATTTCGCAAACTGCATAGAGATAAAAATCATTCATATGTTGAACACCTGGTAACCGACCTTAACAAGATGCATATAGAATATCCCCATCATTCTGGGACTCTCATCGGATATGATAAATCGAAGTACTAAAGCATCCATAACTCGGATGAGGCTTGTTGGGCCAAATAGATCTATCTTTAGGATTAGCGTCAATTAGGGGCCATTTCCCTAATTCTTAGGCTACCAAGCTAAAAAGGGGCATATTCAGTTCGATAATCCAACATAGAGTGTATTTTCAATTACTTGTGTCTATTTTTTAAAACATTTATAAAACCACATGTATTCTCATCCAAAAAAAATAATAGATTTTAAAAGTGGGACTATAACTCACTTTCACAGATTTTTACTTCGTCGGGAAGTAAGACTTGGCCACTGGTCGATTCACGAACCTATAACAAATATGTACATATATATCAAAGTATGTTCAAAATATATTTACAGAATATTTAATACGTTTTAATGTTTTAAGTTTATTAAGCCAGCTGTCCTCGTTAGTAACCTACAACTAGTTGTCCACAGTTAGATGTAAAGAAATAAATCGATATATATTATCTTGAATCAATCCACGACCCAGTGTATACACGTCTCAGGCTAGATCACAACTCAAAGTATATATATTTTTGGAATCAACCTCAACCCTGTATAGCTAACTCAATCATTACTTGAAACAACCCAACCCATATTCCATACGAATTTTTTTTTAAATAATACACATTTACGCGCCAATTAAATATGTAACCATTCCACACGTTCGTTGGAACATACAACAAGTTTTAGTGTTTACAAAAGGCACAAAGGCCATTAACGAATGAGATGCAAGTTTAACCAATACAAAAATGATAGTTTTAAACCAAACAACACATCGAGCATGGTTTGGGACTAAACTACCCAAAACGCTAGGCCAACTTCCAAAAGCTCCAACAAAACACCATCAAAGGACACCTAATGCCCGATAACCCCTTTGCCCTTATCCACACCTGTATCTAAAAAGATAAACAACGAGAGGGGTAAGCTAATGCTTAGTGAATGCAATAATTATACATACACATATATAATATATCTACTTGCAAACACTTACACAACACCGTACACAAGCTAGCAATTCGACAACCATGCAAAACATTATGCATATACCAATAACCGCAATTCACATTGAGCTAGCAATAACAAAAGCATATAGTTCATATTTAAGTATGCTAATGCACAATTCATACAACCATGGTTAACCAATCGTAAGAGGAATGGTACTCTAATTTCCTATTGGTGTTCATAACAACCGTCAGTACACAACACATATATCACTAACCCTTGGACAACACATATCCGTTTATAAAATCGTTAGTGTACAACACATATAACACTAAATCGGACAACACATATCCATTCATAAATCATTAGTGTACAACACATATAACACTAAATCGGACAACATATATCTGTTCTTAAAACCGTTAGCGTACAACTCATATATCACTAACTTGGACAACACATATCCATTTCTACAAGTAAACACATCATATACGTACATGTATACTTATTCCACTCACCTTGACACAAGGATGATGATTATGCACGTCCGAACTTCAAGGCAATGTACCTAATTCATTAAGTACACATTCAATCACACAACTAGTGAAATTAACCACAATACTTACACTTGAGTATTTAATGACCCAATTTGCATTAAATGACTCAACTACACCACAAGTGCCCATAAATGGCCAAGACTCATATTAAATCACTAAGGCTAGTGATTTAAAGTCTACTAACATTAATTAACATAATTTCACCCAATTAGGTCAACTAGTACCCAGTTGACTCATTTTAAATACTTAGCCACACAATCAAGTCAAACTTACCCATTAACACTTCTTTCATAAATCTAAAAGTGTATTAGTGACTAGCAATACCATTTGACACTTACAACCTCAAATCACAAGACCAAAACCCTAGTTTGTGGCCATTAGGGTTTCATTACCACAACATAACCCAAATTCTTCCATTTTACCCCCAAAAGGGTCATACAAGTCTCTAGTAACCAAAACCCTAGCCATTAACCAATTAAAACTCAAACTTAGAGTTAGAAGTTACCGAGACTATCAACGCATAGTTTGAGACACAAGGAACAACTTTAATTCTTGCTCCAAGGTTTGATTCACAATTCTCCAACTCCAAATCTTAAATTTAATCTAAATGGGTTTTGTGTTTTGGGAGAAAAAATGGAAAGAAAAGAGAAAAAGAAATTGAATTAAATGGATAAGTGGTGGAGATTTAATGCTCCCATCAGATCTACATGTCAAATTACCATTTTGCCCCTTAAAACCCCTTAAATGAGCTAAGTCCGGATTCAATCCAGCAGGATTGCCGTGGCGCGGCTCCATTCGTCGCGGCGCGAAACATAAAGGGAAATTCGACCCTTCTTAACCCACTCTCTGATCCTGGTTCGCTCGATATGCCGCGGCGCGGACCCATTTGTCGCGGCGCGGCCTAAGGCTGCATCTGAACAGCTCGACCACCTTAAACAATTTTCGATGTTATTTAATTTGTACAATCCAAACCCGCTTCCTATTTTCACCTAGCCTTCAACAATAGTCTCACAAGACTTAATGCTAACAAAACCCATGTTTAAACTTATATATGCACACATTATCAAGTATACATATATGTATATATATATATGTATATATATATATATATATATATATATATATATATATATCTACACATATATTCATACATTTACGCATAAGCTAACGATTTATAAACGTACAAATGATTAAGTATGTACCTTTCCATACTTACGGGAAAAATGGGATGTTACAACTCTCCCCCACTTGAATCGGAGCGCGTCCTCGCGATCCAAGCCGCATGATAAGCTGGAAGATAAACCAATACGAAATCTTCGGGCTCCCAAGATGAATCATCCGCAAGACACTTACGGAGATGGGAAACATGAAACGTATTATGGATCCCCGCAAGCTCTTCGGGTAATTCCAAACGATACGCAACTTCACCAACACGAGCTAAAACCTTAAATGGTCCAATAAACCAAGGAGCTAACTTTCCTCATTTTTGAAATCAAATAATACCCTTCCATGGCGAAACCTTAAGCATCACCATGTCACCTTCTTGAAATTTGATCGTTCGTCTACGCTTGTCGGCATACGAATTTTGCCTATCTTGAGCCTTTTTCAAATGCTCTCGAATAATATCAATTTTGCTATTCGTCTCTAAGACCAAATCGGTACTCCCGATTTCCTTTTGTCCCACTTCACCCCAACAAATCGGGGTTCGACACCTACGCCCATAAAGCATCTCATATGGCGGTATCCCGATACTAGTATGATAACTATTATTGTACGAGAATTCCACCAAAGGCAAATGCTCATCCCAACTACCCCCGAAATCAATAATGCACGCTCATAACATATCTTTCAAAGTTTGATTCGTACGTTCGATAAGTTTGATTCGTACGTTCGATTTGACCGTCCGTTTGAGGATGGTACGCCGTGCTCAGTTTCAATTGTGTACCCATATCTTCGTGAAACTTTTCCCAAAATCGAGATGTAAAACGGGTATCTCGATCCGAAATAATAGATATAGGAACACCATGTCGAGAGATGACTTCCTTGATAAATAACTTAGCTAAGGTCTCCGACGATATCGCTTCCCGAATGGGAAGAAACAAAGCACTTTTCGTTAATCGATCAACAATCACCCAAATCGAATCAAATTGGGTTCTCGCCGTTTTAGGTAACTTTGTAATGAAATCCATGGTAATGTGATCCCATTTCTATTTCAGGATTTCTAACGGTTGTAACTTACCATACGGCTTTTGGTGCTCGGACTTAACTTGCAAACACGTGACACATTGCTCCACATACTTCACAACATCACGTTTCATGCCCGGCCACCAATAATCTTTCCTTAAATCATGATACATTTTCGTCGCGCCTGGATGAATGGAATACTTTGACTAATGTGCTTCATCAAGAAGCACTTGTCGATAATCACCCATCTTAGGCACCCACACTCTTCCTTGAAAAGACAACAACCCACGCAAACCCATAGTAATGAATTTCGATTGTCCCACAATTTGTTCTGCATGCTTGTTGTGAACATAAGCCTCTATTTGAATCACACCAAGTTTTTCAAGAAAATAGTTAGTAATAATCATATGTAACAATCCCAATCGTAACGCTGGGTGATGACTCTTTCGACTTAACGCATCCGTGACCACATTCGCCTTGCCTGGATGATAAAGTATCTCACAATCATAGTCTTTTACCACATCCATCCACCTACGTTGACGATAATTCAAATTTCGTTGATTAAAGAGATGTTTCAAACTCTTATGATCCGAATAAATCGTACTTTTGACACCATACAAGTAATGGCGCCAAATTTTCAACGCATGTACAACCGCCGCCAACTCAAGATCATGAGTCAGATATCTCGTCTCGTGTTCCTTTAATTGTCGAGAGGCATAAGCGATGACTTTACCCCTTTGCATAAGAACACACCCGAGCCCATTTAGAGAAGCATCACAATAAACCGTCATGTCTTCTACCCCTTCCGGCAATACCAACACCGAAGCTTGACACAACTTCTCTTTTAATAATTGAAAAGCAATTTCTTTCTCGTTCTCCCAATTGAACCTTACGTTCTTCCTCGTCAACTTCATCAAAGGAGAAGCAATCTTAGAAAAGTCTTGGATAAACCGACGATAATAGCTGGCCAGTCCTAGAAAACTTCGGATTTCCGTAGGCGTAGTCGGTCACCCCCAACTCTTCACCGTTTCTATCTTCCCCGGATCTACTTGAATACCTTCTTGGTTCACAATATGGGCACGGAATTGAACTTCCCTTAGCCAAAATTCACATTTGGAGACCTTAGCATACAATTTCTCCTTTCGCAACGTCTTCAATACTTCACGCAAATGGTGTTCATGTTCCTTCATACTCTTAGAATAAACAAGTATGTCGTCAATGAACACAATTACCGACTTATCCAACATGGGTTGGAACACTCGGTTCATACGATCCATGAATGCCGCCGGTGCATTCGTAAGACCAAAAGGCATAACTACAAACTCAAAATGCCCATAACGCGTTCGAAAAGCCGTTTTATCTATGTCTTCCTCACGGACCCGCACTTGATGATAGCCGGACCGTAAGTCAATCTTAGAAAAATACGTTGCACCTTGGAGTTGGTCAAACAAATCGTCAATCCTGGGCAAAGGATAACGATTCTTGATCGTCACTTTATTCAATTCCCGGTAATCGATGCACATCCGCATAATACCATCCTTCTTTTTCACGAATAAAACCGGAGCGCCCCATGGCGAAGCACTCGGTCGAATAAAACCCTTTTCAAGCAACTCTTGGGTTTGATTTAACAACTCTTGCATATCCGTTGGTGCTAAACGATAAGGAGTTTTAGCAATGGGAGTAGCCCCCGGAACCAACTCAATGCGAAATTCGACTTGTCTTTCCGCCGGAACACCCGGTAACTCATCCGGAAAAACGTCTTCAAATTCACTAACCACCGGAATTTCACGAATGGGTGGTGACTCATCACGAGTATCAACAACATGGGCAAGAAAGGCCATGCCACCACTAACTAGGAAACGACGTGCCCGCGCAAAAGAACATATCGGCATAAGTCTTCTTCGCTTATCGCCATGAATAATTAACTCTCCCCCACTTGGGGTCTTTACACGAATAAATTTTTCATGGCATGCAATATCGGCTCTATTATGATCGAGCCAATCCATACCCACAACAATATCGAAATCGCCCAAGGTCATCAGAATGAGATCTATCTTAAAGTTTTCGGCACCAAACACAACATCACAATTTTTACACACGTCGACCACTAGCACCGTCTTGCCATCCGCTATTTCGACTTCTACTGGATGACTTAACTTAGCTAACGGTCTATTAAGTTTAGGTACAAATTTAGGAGACACAAACGACAAATTTGCATCGCTATCGAAAAGAATCCTTGCCGGATTAGAATTGACCATGAAAGTACCTGAGACAACTTCGTTCGATTGTTTGGCTTCATCATTGGTCATCAAATAGTTGCGACCCCTCGCCGTACCCACCGCCTTCTCTAACCGTTTAACATTATCATTGCGCAACTCGGGACACTCGGGCCTTTTGTGCCCTTCTTTACCACAATTGAAACAAGTAAATTTGGGTGTGGAAGGTGAGTTGGGGCAATCACGAGAGATGTGACCTTTTTGCCCACAAGTATAGCAAGTGGGAACATGACCACCGGAGCCACCTTTCTTCACACTATTAACACATTCAGAGCCCTTCTTGTTCTTTTTGTTGGAAAAGCTCGATTGATTCGAATTCTCGAACTTCCTCTTACCAAAAGTAAAACTACTCTTTCTCAACACAAGCGCTTCAAAACCCTTCGCCATATTGAACAATTCATCAAAGCTCTTCACCACGTTCACACTAATTTTCTCTTGATAGTTATCATTCAAGATTCGATAGAAATCTTCTTTCAACATTTTATCATTCCTGACATACTCCGGGCAAAATTGGGTCTTGGACAAAAAAACGGATTTGAGAGTGTTCAAATCCATCGACCCTTGCCTCAAGGAATGTAGTTCATCCTTAAGCCTAGTAAGATCGGCCGAAGTTCGGTACTCATCGAAAAACTCCGCCTTGAATTCATCCCATGTGAACTCCATACATTGTTCTTCGCCATATACTTGGATTTTCGCGTCCCACCAGAACTTAGCATCTCCCCTTAACATACTACACCCGTACCTTGTCTTCTTATCAAGAGGACATTCGCAAGTACGGAAAGCCCCCTCCATATCGGAGATCCAACGGGCACTTTTAAGAGGATCTCTTTCGCCATCAAAAGTGGGAGGTTGAGAATCCTTGAAGTTCTTATAGAAAAAGTCGCGTCTTCCCACATTATCTTTATGTAGGACGGCCTTAACTTGTTCCCTTACTACATTGACTAATTGTTCTTCAATTGAATCTAGGAACATCTTCTTGATATCTACGAGATACTCCGCCTTTTGAGCTTTAAGGATGGCCTCAATCTTGGCCGTCAACTCGGTGTCCTCACTTGTATCCCCGTTACCATTATCGGGTCCATTTCTCGTCTTCATTCTATAAAACGAAATGGATTAAACGACGAAAAAAAGAACATAACACGCATGCATATACGTATACACCACACTACTCCATCTTACTTAACAATCGTCGTACATTACTTGTTTGAAACGATTTGCACCCGTAACAATGGTAGCTAATCATTGTTACGCGAGCACGTCGCATTAACTTGCTAGTACAACGTCCATCTCGCTTGATGATTTCAACTACAACACAAAATAATTGGTGCAAGGTTAAATCACATAAACCTAAGCACTAACAATTCCCGATCCGACCCGTAGTCCTACAAGTCCCGCTTAAAGCGCATACACATAAAAGTCTAAGTCTAGGCACCTATCTCAAGTCGCCTAAATCCCTTAAACCATGCTCTGATACCACTTGAAACAACCCAGCCCGTATTCCATACGAAATTTTTTTTTAAAATAATACACATTTACGCGCCAATTAAATATGTAACCATTCCACACGTTCGTTGGAACATACAACAAGTTTTAGTGTTTACAAAAGGCACAAAGGCCATTAACGAATGAGATGCAAGTTTGACCAATACAAAAATGATAGTTTTAAACCAAACAACACATCGAGCATGGTTTGGGACTAAACTACCCAAAACGCTAGGCCAACTTCCAAAAGCTCCAACAAAACACCATCAAAGGACACCTAATGCCCGATAACCTCTTTGCCCTTATCCACACCTGCATCTAAAAAGATAAACAACGAGAGGGGTAAGCTAATGCTTAGTGAATGCAATAATTATACATACACATATATAATATATCTACTTGCAAACACTTACACAACACCGTACACAAGCTAGCAATTTGACAACCATGCAAAACATTATGCATATACCAATAACCGCAATTCACATTGAGCTAGCAATAACAAAAGCATATAGTTCATATTTAAGTATGCTAATGCACAATTCATACAACCATGGTTAACCAATCGTAAGAGGAATGGTACTCTAATTTCCCATTGGTGTTCATAATAACCGTCAGTGCACAACACATATATCACTAACCCTTGGACAACACATATCCGTTTGTAAAATCGTTAGTGTACAACACATATAACACTAAATCGGACAACACATATCCATTCATAAATCATTAGTGTACAACACATATAACACTAAATTGGACAACATATATCCGTTCTTAAAACCGTTAGCGTACAACTCATATATCACTAACTTGGACAACACATATCCATTTCTACAAAAAAACACATCATATACGTACATGTATACTTATTCCACTCACCTTGACATAAGGATGATGATTATGCACGCCCGAACTTCAAGGAAATGTACCTAATTCATTAAGTACACATTCAATCACATAACTAGTGGAATTAACCACAATACTTACACTTGAGCATTTAATGACCCAATTTGCATTAAATGACTCAACTACACCACAATCGCCCATAAATGGCCAAGACTCATATTAAATCACTAAGGCTAGTGATTTAAAGTCTACTAACATTAATTAACATAACTTAGGGTAATTCATACCCAATTTACCCAATTAGGTCAACTAGTACCCATTTGACCCATTTAAAATACTTAGCCACACAATCAAGTCAAACTTACCCATTAACACTTCTTTCATAAATCCAAAAGTGTATTAGTGACTAGCAATACCATTTGACACTTACAACCTTAAATCACAAGACCAAAACCCTAGTTTGTGGCCATTAGGGTTTCATTACCACAACATAACCTAAATTCTCCCATTTTACCCCCAAAAGGGTCAAACAAGTCTCTAGTAACCAAAACCCTAGCCATTAACCAATTAAAACTCAAACTTAGAGTTAGAAGTTACCGAGACTATCAACGTGTAGTTTGAGACATAAGGAACAACTTTAATTCTTGCTCCAAGGTTTGATTCACAATTCTCCAACTCCAAATCTTAAATTTAATCTTAATGGGTTTTGTGTTTTGGGAGAGAAAATGGAAAGAAAAGAGAAAAAGAAATTGAATTAAATGGATAAGTGGTGGAGATTTAATGCTTCCATCAGATCTACATGTCAAATTATCATTTTGCCCCTTAAAACCCCTTAAATGAGCTAAGTCCGGATTCAATCCAGCAGGATTGCCGCGGCGCGGCTCCATTCGTCGCGGCGCGACACATAAAGGGAAATTCGACCCTTCTTAACCCACTCTCTGATCCTGGTTCGCTCGATATGCCGCGGCGCGGACCCATTTGCCGCGGCGCGGCATAAGGCTGCATCTGAACAGCTCGACCACCTTAAACAATTTTCGATGTTATTTAATTTGTACAATCCAAACCCGCTTCCTATTTTCACCTAGCCTTCAACAATAGTCTCACAAGACTTAATGCTAACAAAACCCATGTTTAAACTTATATATGCACACATTATCAAGTATACATATATGTATATATACATATATGTATATATATATATATATATATATATACACATATATTCATACATTTACGCATAAGCTAACGAGTTATAAACGTACAAATGATTAAGTATGTACCTTTCGATACGTACGGGAAAAACGGGATGTAACATTACTGCATATAGAGTCTCTATGGTTGTTCCAAATAATATATATACATGGGTCGATATGATATGTCAAAACATTTGCATACGTGTCTATGGTATCCCAAGATTACATAATATATTAGAATACATGTATGATACAATATAAGTTAGCTAGGATATGATTAATATAGATTTGTTGCAAATTTTCACGTGGCTACATCAAGCAAAATTATCCAATCTTGTTTTACCCATAACTTCTTCGTTTTAAATCCGTTTTGAGTTTTTCAAGTTGCTATGGTTTCATATTGAACTTAAGTTTATGAATCAAAACATAAAAAGTATAAGTTTATAGTCAAAAATACAGATTACAAGTCATTTTTGTAAAGGTATTCATTTCAGTCGAAAGAACGACGTCTTGATGACCATTTTGAAAAACATACTTTCACTTTGTGTTTAACCATGATTTTTGGATAGAGTTTCATGTTTATAAGAAAAATCATTTTACCAGAAGAACAACTTTTAAATCAAAGTTTATCATAGTTTTTAATTAACTAACCCCAAAACAGCCCGCGGTGTTACTACGACGGCGTATATCCGGTTTTACGGTGTTTTTCGTGTTTTCAGGTTTTAAATCATTAAGTTAGCATATCATATAGATATAGAACATGTGTTTAGTTGATTTTAAAAGTCAAGTTAGAAGGATTAACTTTTGTTTGCGAACGAATTTAGAATTAACTAAACTATGTTCTAGTGATTACAAGCTTAAACCTTCGAATAAGGTAGTTTTATATATATGAATCGAATGATATTATGAACATCATTACTACGTCAGGTTTTTTGGATAAACCTACTGGAAATGAGAAAAATAGATCTAGCTTCAAAGGATCCTTGGATGGCTTGAAAGTTCTTGAAGTAGAATCATGACACGAAAACAAGTTCAAGTAAGATTATTACTCAAATTAAGATAGTTATAGTTATAGAAATTGAATCAAAGCTTAAATATGAATATTACCTTGATTTAGAAAGATAACCTACTGTAAATAACAAAGGTTTCTTGATTTTAGATGATTGCTTGGAATGGATTAGGAAACTTGGAAGTAAACTTGTAAACTTGGAAGTGTTCTTGATGTGTTCTTGAGTAATTGTTTTTATGATGATTATAGGTAATAACCAAAGCTTATATTTGATGATTTTTATTTGAAAAATAGTAACTTAGACGTTCATAGAAGAGTGTGTGTGTTTTGAGAGAGAATTGGGAAGAAAATTGGAAGTGAAATGGAGTAGGTAGTGAGTGGTGAAGGTGAGTGGGGTTAAAAGGAGTTCTTGTTTTTGTTTCCTTGCTCATAAGTCATGCTAGTTGTCTAATTGTTGGTTCCACATGTTTTTTGATTATCTAGGGCTGCTAAGAGCTAAATTATTATGTGTATATACCAATAGTATATATGTCTAGGAGCTGAGTATTTTACGAGTACGAATACGGTTGCATACGAGTAGAATTGTTGATGAAAATGAATGAGAATGAAATTGTAAGCATTTTTGTTAAGTAGAAGTACTTTGATATGTGTCTTGAAGTCTTTCAAAAGTGTACTAATACATCTAAATACACTAAATGTATATACATTTTAACTGAGTCGTTAAGTCATCGTTAGTCGTTACATGTAAGTGTTGTTTTGAAACTTTTAAGTTAACGATCTCATTTAATGTTGTTAACCCATTGTTTATTATATCTAATGAGATGTTAAATTATTACATTATCATGATATTATGATGTACGAATATATCTTAATATGATATATATACATTAAAATGTCGTTACAACGATAATCGTTACATATATGCCTCGATTCAAAATTCTTAAGTTAGTAGTCTTGTTTTACATATGTAGTTCATTGTTAACATACTTAATGATATATATAATTATCATTTTATCATGTTAAATATAGTGTAACAATATCTTAATATGATACATATGTATTTAGTAAGACGTTGTAATAACGATAATCGTTATATATATCGTTTCGAGTTTCTTAATTTAGTAGTCTCATTTTTATGTATATAACTCATTGTTAATATACATATGAAGATACTTACTTATCATAATCTCATGTTAACTATATGTATATCCATATATATATTGTCATGTCATTTTTACAAGTTTTAACGTTCGTGAATCGCCGGTCAACTTGGGTGGTCAATTGTCTACATGAAACTCATTTCAAATAATCAAGTCTTAATAAGTTTGATTACTTAACATGATGAAAACATTTAATCATGTAAATATACCAATTTCATTTAATATATATAAACATGGAAAAGTTCGGGTCACTACAGTACCTACCCGTTAAATAAATTTCGTCCCGAAATTTTAAGCTGTTGAAGGTGTTGACGAATCTTCTGGAAATAGGTACGGGTATTTCAGCTTCATTTGATCTTCACGCTCCCAGGTGAACTCGGGTCCCCTACGAGCATTCCATCAAACCTTGACGATCGGTATCTTATTTTGCTTGAGCCTTTTAACCTCACGATCCATTATCTCGACGGGTTCTTCAATGAATTGTAGTTTTTCATTGATTTTAATTTCGTCTAAAGGAATAGGGAGATCTTCTTCAGCTAAGAACTTCTTCAGATTCGAGACGTGAAAGGTATTATGTACATTGGCGAGTCGTTGAGGTAGTTCAAGTCGGTAGGCTACTGGTCCGACACGATCTAAAATCTTGAATGGTCCAATGTATCCTGGATTTAGTTTCCCCCGTTTACCAAATTGAACAACGCCTTTCTAAGGCAAAACCTTACGCATGACCATCTCCCCAATTTCAAATTCTATATCTTTCCTTTTAAGGTCCGCGTAGCTCTTTTGTCGACTCTGAGCGGTTTTCAACCGTTGTTGAATTTGGATGATTTTCTCTGTAGTTTCTTGGATTATCTCCGGACCCGTAATCTGTCTATCCCTCAATTTATTCCAACAAATTAGAGATCTGCACTTTCTACCATAAAGTGCTTCGAATGGTGCCATTTCGATACTCGAGTGGTAACTGTTGTTGTAGGGAAATTCTGCTAATGGTAGATGTCGATCCCAACCATTTCCAAAATCAATAACACATGCTCGTAGCATGTCTTCAAGAGTCTGTATCGTCCTTTCACTCTGCCCATCGGTTTGTGGATGATAGGCAGTACTCATGTCTAGACGATTTCCCAATGCTTGTTGTAATGTCTGCCAAAACCTTGAAACAAATCTGCCATCTATATCAGAGATAATAGAGATTGGTATTCCATGTCTAGAGACAACTTCCTTCAAGTATAATCTCGCCAACTTCTCCATTTTATCATCTTCTCTCATTGGCAGAAAGTGTGCTGACTTGGTGAGACAATCGACTATTACCCAAATAGTATCATAACCACTTGAAGTCCTTGGCAATTTAGTAATGAAATCCATGCTAATGTTTTCTCCATTTCCATTCCGGGATTTTGGGTTGTTGAAGTAGACCTGATGGTTTCTGATGTTCAGCTTTGACCTTAGAACACGTCAAACATTCTCCTATGTATCTAGCAATATCGGCTTTCATACCCGGCCACCAAAAGTGTTTCTTGAGATCTTTGTACATCTTCCCCGCTCCGGGATGTATTGAATATTTGGTTTTATGTGCTTCCTTAAGTACCTTTTCTCTCACATCTCCAAACTTTGGTACCCGAATTCTTTCAGCCCTATACCGGGTTCCGTCTTCCCGAATATTAAGATGTTTCTCCGATCCTTTGGGTATTTCATTATTCAACTTTCCTTCTTTTACAACTCCCTGCTGCGCCTCCTTTATTTGAGTAGTAAGGTTAGTAAGAATAATTATATTCATAGCTTTTACCTGCATTGGTTCTCTGTCCTTTCTACTCAAAGCGTCGGCTACCACATTTGCCTTCCCCGGGTGGTAACGAATCTCGAAATCATAATCATTCAATAACTCAATCCACCTACGCTGCCTCATGTTCAGTTGTTTCTGATTAAATATATGTTTTAGACTTTTGTGGTCAGTATATATGATACTTTTGACCCCATATAAGTAGTGCCTCCAAGTCTTTAATGCAAAAACAACAGCACCCAATTCAAAATCGTGAGTCGTATAATTTTGCTCATGAATCTTTAATTGTCTGGACGCATAAGCAATTACCTTCATTCGTTGCATGAATACACAACTGAGGCCTTGCTTTGAGGCATCACAATATATCACAAAATCATCATTCCCTTCAGGCAATGACAATATAGGTGCCGTAGTTAACTTTTTCTTCAACAATTGAAACGCTTTCTCCTGCTCATCCTTCCATTCAAATTTCTTCCCTTTATGCGTTAATGCAGTCAAGGGTTTTGCTATTTTGGAAAAATCTTGGATGAACCTTCTGTAGTAACCAGACAGTCCTAAAAATTGGCGTACATGCTTCGGAGTTTTTGGGGTTTCCCAGTTTTCAACGGTTTCAATCTTTGCCGGATCCACTTGAATACCTTCTTTGTTCACTATGTGACCGAGGAATTGAACTTCTTCCAACCAAAATGCACACTTTGAAAACTTAGCGTACATTTTTTCTTTCCTCAACAACTCTAGCAATTTTCTCAAATGTTCTTCGTACTCTTGATCATTCTTTGAGTAAATAAATATGTCATCGATAAAAACAATGACAAACTTGTCAAGGTATGGTCCACACACTCGGTTCATGAGGTCCACGAACACAGCTGGTGCGTTAGTCAACCCAAACGGCATAACCATAAACTCGTAATGACCGTAACGCGTCCTGAAAGCATTCTTCAGAATATCATCCTCCTTCACTCGTATTTGATGATACCCAGAACGTAAATCAATCTTCGAATAAACTGACGAGCCTTGTAGTTGATCAAATAAGTCATTGATTCTTGGTAGTGGATAACGATTCTTGATGGTAAGTTTGTTCAACTCTCGGTAATCGATACACAACCTGAATGTACCATCCTTCTTTTTGACAAACAAAACAGGAGCTCCCCATGGTGATGTACTTGGTCGTATAAAACCACGCTCTAAAAGTTCTTGTAGTTGGCTTTGAAGTTCTTTCATTTCACTGGGTGCGAGTCTGTATGGAGCACGAGCTATTGGTGCAGCTCCTGGTACGATATCTATTTGAAATTCAACAGATCGATGTGGAGGTAGTCCCGGTAATTCTTTCAGAAATACATCGGGAAATTCTTTTGCGACGGGAACATCATTGATGTTCTTTTCTTCAGGTTTGACTTCTTCGATGTGTGCTAGAACGGCATAGCAACCTTTTCTTAATAGTTTTGGCGCCTTTAAATTACTAATAAGATTTAGCTTCGCGTTGCTCTTTTCTCCGTACACCATTATAGGTTTTCCTTTTTCTCGTACAATGCGAATTGCATTTTTGTAACATACGATTTCCGCTCTCTCCTTTTTCAACCATTCCATGCCGATTATCACATCGAAACTCCCTAACTCTACTGGTATCAAATCGATCTTAAACGTTTCGCTAACCAGTTTAATTTCTCGATTCTGACATATTTTATCTGCCGAAATTAATTTACCGTTTGCTAATTCGAATAAAAATTTATTATTCATAGGCGTCAATGGACCACTTAATTTGGCACAAAAATCTCTACTCATATAACTTCTATCCGCACCCGAATCAAATAAAACATAAAAGGTTTTTCATCGATAACAAACGTACCCGTACAAAGCTCCGGGTCTTCCTGTGCTTCTTCCGCATTAATGTTAAAAACTCTCCCATGGCTTTGCCCATTATTATTTCCCTGGTTTGGACACGCAGTTTTGTAGTGGCCCTTCTTCCCGCATCCATAACAAATAATGTGGGCATTACTTGTTCCTTTACCTGATGGTCCATAAATTTCACACTTCGTTGTATCATGAGCCTTTCTATTACATTTAGTACATGTTGCTGGACAAAAAGTAGTTGGATGGTACCCTTCACACCTTAGACACGGAATTTTCTGATTTTGATTACCAGTGTTGTTATTGAGATTGTTGTTGGGATTTGTTGTTGTTGCGGTTGGTATTATTGTTGGGATGATTGTTGTAGTTATTGTTGTTGGAATGGTTTTTGTTGCGTTTGTTGTTACGAAAAATGGTGCGATTGTGGTTGTGATTGTGGTGTTGATTGTTGAAATTGTGACTTTTGTCACTGGGTTCTTCCCACTTTCTCTTGACTTGTTTCATTTTGGCCTCCTCGGCCGCCTGCTCTTTAATCCTTCCATCGATCTGGTTTATAAGTTTGTGAGCCATTCGGCTTGCCTTTTGCATTTAAGTGGGCGCTTGCACTCACATCCTCCTGAATTCTCTCTGTTAAATCCTTTACAAATGCATCGATCTGCTCTTCTTCATCTTCGAACACTTTTGGGCACAATAAACACAACTCTGTGAATCGTCGTTCGTATGTGGTGATATCGAATCCCTTTGTTCGTAATTCTCTAAGCTCTGTCTTGAGCTTATTGTCTTTGTTTTTGGGACGGTACTGCTCGTTCATCAAGTGTTTGAATGCTGACCACGGTAGTGCGTAAGCAGCATCTTGTCCCACTTGTTCGAGATAGGTATTCCACCATGTTAAGGCAGTACCTGTGAAGGTATGCGTGGCGTACTTTAGCTTATCTTCCTCAGCACATTTGCTTATAGTAAACACAGATTTGACCTTTTCGGTCCATAGTTTCAGTCCGACTGGACCTTCAGTTCCATCGAATTCCAGAGGTTTACAGGCAGTGAAAGCCTTGTAGGAGCATCCTACAAGGTTTCCTATGGAGTTAACTCCACTGCTAGACCCTGAGTTATTGTTGTTTTGCATTGCAGCCTGTACTGCGGTTATATTTGCTGCAAGGAAAGCACGAAAGTCTTCCTCACTCATGTTCAAGTTCTGACGAGTAGTCGGTGCCATTTCCTTCAAAAATAGCCAAAAGAATTAAGTTAATCAAATAGAATATTAAGAGTAGTAAATAGTATTCCGTAGCATAATATGAACTCATTTATAAAAGCTTTTTCTTCATATTAGCATTTTATAAGTTTTAATTCTGGTAATACCTACCCGTTAAGTTCATACTTAGTAGCTAACATACAATTTAACTACTATAATTCTATATGATAAACTGATTATAATAATATTTCACATTCAAACTTTTATATAACATTTTGCAAACTTACAATACCGCTATTTTACATATAGCATGAAATATAGCACATAAAAACTCTAATACAAAACAGTTGCGAAGACAATTCTAGTTAATACGCAAGTCGTTCAACAAAGGCAATAAAGACACGTAATTCATACGTCCAGAAACAAGTCATGCATTCTAGTTTTACTAAGACTACTTCCCATCCTTGGTCTTGTGGAACATAACCGTTGTGACCGTTGACAAGAAAACATGTTGTAATGTCGTCAAAGGGACGAGGGTTTTTTAATGTCCAACAGCCCCGTAATAATCTAAAAACCTTGTTTCTCGCTCCAACTACTGAATCCGTCACTTGTGGAAAGGTTTTATTTAAAATTTGTAATCCGATATTCTTTTTCTCACTTTAGTGAGAAGCGAACATCACTAACCCATAAGCATAACATGCTTCCTTATGTTGCATGTTAGAAGCTCTTTCTAACTCACGAAATCCTATGTTGGGATATGTTGAGTCAAAATAGGTTCTTAACCCGTAGCGTAAAATTGCATTTGGGTTCCCCGCACTTAACGCTTTAAAGAAAATACGGCATAACTTACGGTCTCCCCAATGTGATATGCCCCACCTATCAAAGGAAAGCCTTTTATAAACTAAGGCATTTCTGGAAAGTCTTTTAAATGTTTGACAAGTTAATTTCACCATAACTAATTGTGCTGATGAATTCTGACCGACTCTAGACAAGATTTCATCAATCATATCCTCTGGTAGGTCTTCTAAAATATTCGGTTGTCTACCCTTAACGTCCATTTTGTGTTTTTATACTGTAAAATAGACAGGGATTAGATTCGTAAAAGATAATTAACAAATAATACAAGCAATTGTTACATAGAATATAAAAGTACAAGCACACTACAATACATATAATACACAACTTGATTACAACCCTCTAATCTGAATCACTGGTTTCTTCTTCTTCGGACTTGGTTCGTTTTCCTAATTTTCTTGGGATATATGGTGTTCCTCTAATACGAGCCGTCGTTTTCCACAATGGTTTAGAAAAAGCTGGTGGTTTAGAGGTTCCCGGGTTATTGTTACAATTTAGTAAATACGGATGTTGCCGATACATATAAAGTTCATCGGGGTTGGAATCAGGTTTCTCTATTTTTATACCTTTTCCCTTATTATTTTCTTTTGCTTTTTTAAATTGGTTCGAGTTAATTTCTATAACATCATCGGAATCCTCATCGGGATCCGATTCATCGGAAAATTGGTAATCTTCCCAATATTTTGCTTCCTAGGTGGAAACACCATTGACCATTTTTAACTTTGGTCCGTTGGTTGAGGATTTTCTTTTATTTAATCGATTTACAGTAGGTATCAATATTTCTTCCTCCAGAACCTCTTCTTCCGGTTCCTCTTCTTCCGATTCCTCCTCTTCCGGTTCCTCTTCTTCCGGTTCCTCTTCTTTCGGTTCCTCTTCGGGAATTTGTGAATCTTCCCAAATATATTCGACTCTTCATTATTATTAGGTGAGTCGATGGGATTTGTACTAGAGGTAGAAATCTATCACACAATATCAAACACATTAAGAGATTACTATAACACATAATATTTACATGTTAATAATATATAGTTTCCAACAAAAAAATGTTAAGCAATCATTTTTGAAGAAAAATACGGTCGAAGTCCAGACTCACTAATGCATCCTAACAAACTCGGTAAGACACACTAATGCAAAAATTCTGGTTCTCTAAGACCAACGCTCGGATACCAACTGAAATGTCCCGTTCATATTGATTAAAAACGTTCCATATTAATTGATTTCGTTGTGAGGTTTTGACCTCTATATGAGACCTTTTTCAAAGACTGCATTCAATTTTAAAACAAACCATAACCTTTAAAATATTACGACGATTATCAAATAATGATAATCTAAAATATAGCGTTTTTCACACGACCATTACATAATGGTTTACAATAATATTACACATCAACATAAGTCTTCGAATGCAGTTTTTAAACAATATTATACAAGCATGGACTCCAAATCTTGTCCTTAATTTAGTATGCAACAGCGGAAGCTCTTAATAATCACCTAAGAATAAACATGCTTAAAACGTCAACAAAATTGTTGGTGAGTTATAGGTTTAACCTACATATTATCAAATCATAATAATAGACCACAAGATTTCATTTTTATAACACATATCATATCAGGCATTTCGCAAACTGCATAGAGATAAAAATCATTCATATGTTGAACACCTGGTAACCGACCTTAACAAGATGCATATAGAATATCCCCATCATTCCGAGACTCTCATCGGATATGATAAATCGAAGTACTAAAGCATCCGTAACTCGGATGAGACTTGTTGGGCCAAATAGATCTATCTTTAGGATTCACGTCAATTAGGGGCCATTTCCCTAATTCTTAGGCTACCAAACTAAAAAGGGGCATATTCGGTTCGATAATCCAACATAGAAAGTATTTTCAATTACTTGTGTCTATTTTTTAAAACATTTATAAAATCACATGTATTCTCATCCCAAAAAAATAATAGATTTTAAAAGTGAGACTATAACTCACTTTCACATATTTTTACTTCGTCGGGAAGTAAGACTTGGCCACTGGTCGATTCACAAACCTATAAAAAATATGTACATATATATCAAAGTATGTTCAAAATATATTTACAACATTTTTAATACGTTTTAATGTTTTAAGTTTATTAAGTCAGCTGTCCTCGTTAGTAACCTACAACTAGTTGTCCACAGTTAGATGTACAGAAACAAATCGATATATATTATCTTGAATCAATCCACGACCCGGTGTATACACGTCTCAGGCTAGATCACAACTCAAAGTATATATATTTTTGGAATCAACATCAACCCTATATAGCTAACTCAATCATTACTGCATATAAAGTGTCTATGGTTGTTCCAAATAATATATATACATGGGTCGATATGATATGTCAAAACATTTGCATACGTGTCTATGGTATCCCAAGATTACATAATATATTAGAATACATGTATGATACAATATAAGTTAGCTAGGATATGATTAATATAGATTTGTTACCAATTTTCACGTAGCTACATCAAGCAAAATTATCCAATCTTGTTTTAGTCATAACTTCTTCGTTTTAAATCCGTTTTGAGTGTTTCAAGTTGCTATGATTTCATATTGAACTTAAGTTTATGAATCAAAACAGAAAAAGTATAAGTTTATAGTCGGAAATATAGATTACAAGTCATTTTTGTAAAGGTAGTCATTTCAGTCGAAAGAACGACATCTTGATGACCATTTTGAAAAACATACTTTCACTTTGAGTTTAACCATGATTTTTGGATATAGTTTCATGTTCATAAGAAAAATCATTTTCCCAGAAGAACAACTTTTAAATCAAAGTTTATCATAGTTTTTAATTAACTAACCCAAAACAGCCCGCGGTGTTACTACGACGGCGTATATCCGGTTTTACGGTGTTTTTCATGTTTTCAGGTTTTAAATTATTAAGTTAGCATATCCTATAGATATAGAACATGTGTTTAGTTGATTTTAAAACTCAAGTTAGAAGGATTAACTTTTGTTTGCGAACAAGTTTAGAATTAACTAAACTATGTTCTCGTGATTACAAGCTTAAACCTTCGAATAAGGTAGTTTTATATATATGAATCGAATGATGTTATGAACATCATTACTACCTCAAGTTTTTGTAAGACCCTAATCAGTTTGTACAGCAGTGTAAATATGTTACATAGAGAGTGGGTGATGTTGTGAAGTTAAACAGAAATCACTGAGTGAGCTGAGCCTAGTGCGCGCCGCGGACACTAAAGGGAGCGCGCCGCGCACCCTTACTGTAGCCGGGTTCCAGCTTTTTAAATCAGATATTTTGATGGGTATTTTGGTAAATTCACTTATGGACGGGTTAAAGACAGATAAGTCAGTTTGTAGAGCAACATTACTCCATTATCAACAACCTTATCACTTTAACTTTAATTCTAGAGAGAGATTGTGATTTTTGAGAGAGAAAGCTTAAATCTAAGAGGAAGGAGCTTGTTTTGGGTTAAAGTTCAAGCATTAAAGTCGTTCATCTTATCTCTAGCTTCGTTGTGGTAGTTGTGGTATGTTCTAATTTTATTTTCCTTACTTTGATTTAGTGTAAGGGTTAGGGTTTGAGTAAATGATGAACACAAAACCCATTATTGGTGATTTTGGGTGTTCTTGGGTAAAATTGAGTCTTGAATACTAATTGGTGACTAATCTAGGGTTTCAAAGTATTAAATGATGTTTATGAACCCTAATTGGTGAGTTAATTGCTAACACACCTAGTTATTTAGTAAATGGGTGTTGGTTAGTTAGTGGATGACCCGAGATGGGTGTGTTGTCTTAAAATGGTTATTTGGGTAATAAATTGACCTAGTTTGGAAAGATGGGTATGAATTACCCTAATTATGTATTAGTTGGTGTTGTTGGACCTTAATCACTAGCTTTTAAGTGATTAGTGGTGGTCTTGACTTTAATTGGGCGGTTTTGGTATAAATGGGCGATTTAATACATTAAGTCATTAAATGCTCATGTGTAAGTGTTAGTATTGAGTCCACTTAGCTTGTGTGTTGATCAAGTACTTATTATATTAGGTACTTTGCTTTGAAGCTTGTGGAGGTTAAAATCGTCATCTAATTGTTAAGGTGAGTGGAATAATTATATGCGTATGTATATAATGTATCTATTTGTTGTAGCATGAAAGGTGTAGTGTCGAGGTGTTAAGACACCACGTTTCACGTGAAGGGTATAGCATCGAGGTGTTAAGATGCCACTCGGGTGTAGCATTGAGGTGTTAAGATGCCACCTAGGAGTGTAGTGTCGAGGTGTTAAGACACCACTCCGTAAAATAATGAGTGTTGCATCGAGGTGTTAAGATGCCACTCGGGGTGATGTGCCGAGGTGTTAAGGCGCCACCCTAGGGGTTAGTGGTGCGAGGTGTTAAGTGCCCTTGATGCTAGAAACCTTTATCCTCGCGGTGAAGGAGGTGAAGGAAGGCGGGACTTCTATTATAAGAATTTCAAGGACACTCAACCCCCAATGTTTAATGGGGTGCGAGATCCTTTGAAGAGTACATGTTGGATCTCCGATATCGAGGGAGCTTTCCATACCGCGGAATGCCCTCCTGAGAAGAAAACAAGGTTTGGTTCAAGCATGTTGCGGGAGGAAGCTAAGTTGTGGTGGGACGATAAGATCAACTTATATGGCGAAGAACAATGTATGGGCTTGACTTGGGAAGAGTTCAAGAAAGAATTTTTCAAAGAATACCGAACTTCTTCCGACCTCGATAGAATCCGGGACGAGTTGCACCATTTGAAACAAGGTTCCATGGATTTGGTTACCCTCAAGTCCACATTCTTGGCAAAGACTCGTTTTTGCCCGGAATATGTTGGTGATGATCATAAGCTCATGAAGGATTTCTACCTTACTTTGAATGATGAGTACAAGGGGAAGATTAGTCGGGGTATGGCTAAGTCTTTTGATGAATTGTTCGAGTTGGCTCGGGGTTTTGAGCCGGAGGTTCCAAGAAATAGTGATTTCATGTTTTCCAAAAGAAAGTTTGAAGGTTTTAGTTACTCTAACGCCTCAAGCAAGAAGAGCAAGAGCAAGAGCAAGAGGGGGGCCGAAAGTGTCAATAGTGCAAAGAAGGGCACTAACGGTGGGTTTTCTTATACGTGCTACAATTGTGGGCAACCGGGTCATATGGCTCGTGAGTGTCCGAAACCATCTTCCGGAAACAAAGTCACTTGTTTTAATTGCGGCAAAGAAGGGCATAAGAAGCCGGAGTGTCCCGACTTGCGAAACGACAATGTGAAGCGGTTAGAGAAGGCGGCGGGTACGGCTAGGGGTCGCAACTACTTGATGACTAATGATGAAGCCAAACAATCGAACGAAGTTGTCTCAGGTACTTTCATGGTTAATTCTAATCCGGCTAGGATTCTTTTCGATAGCGGTGCAAATTTGTCGTTTGTATCTCCTAAATTTGTGCCTAAACTTAGTAGACCGTTAGCTAAGTTAAGTCGTTCGATAGAAGTCGAAATAGCGTACGGCAAGACGGTGCTAGTGGTTGATGTGTGTGAAAATTGTGATGTTGTTTTTGGTGCTGAAACCTTTAAAATTGATCTTATTCCAATGACCTTGGGCGACTTTGATATTGTCGTTGGTATGGATTGGCTCGATCGTTATAGAGCCGATATTGCATGCCATGATAAGTTTATTCGTGTGAAGACCCTAAGTGGGGGAGAGTTAATTATTCATGGTGATAAGCGAAGGAGACCGGTGCCGATATGCACTTTGCACGGGCACGTCGTTTTGTTGTTACCGGTGGCATGGCTTTCCTTGCTCATGTTGTTGATACTCGCAATGAGCCACCACCTATTCGTGAAATTCCGGTTGTTAGTGAATTCGAAGACGTTTTTCCGGACGAATTACCGGGTGTTCCGGCGGAAAGACAAGTTGAGTTTCGTATTGAGTTGGTTCCGGGAGCTACTCCCATTGCTAAAACTCCTTATTGTTTAGCACCAACGGAAATGCAAGAGTTGTTAAATCAAACCCAAGAGTTGCTCGAGAAGGGTTTTATTTGACCGAGTGCTTCACCATGGGGCGCTCCGGTGTTATTTATGAAGAAGAAAGATGGTAGTATGCGTATGTGCATTGATTACCGTGAGTTGAATAAAGTGACGATCAAGAATCGTTATCCATTACCTAGGATTGACGATTTATTTGATCAACTTCAAGGTGCAACGTATTTCTCTAAGATCAACCTATGGTCCGGCTATCACCAAATGCGGGTCCGTGAGGAAGACATTGAGAAAACGGCCTTTCGAACGCGTTATGGGCATTTTGAGTTTGTTGTGATGCCTTTCGGTCTTACGAATGCACCAGTGGCATTCATGGATCTTATGAACCGAGTGTGCCAACCTATGTTGGACAAGTCAGTAATAGTGTTCATTGACGACATACAAGTCTACTCGAAAAGTATGAACGAACATGAACATCATTTGCGTGAAGTATTGAAGACGCTACGAAAGGAGAAGTTGTATGTAAAGTTCTCCAAATGTGAATTTTGGCTTAGGGAAGTTCAATTCCTTGGTCATATTGTGAACGAAAACGGTATTCAAGTAGATCCGGGGAAGATCGAGACGGTGAAGAGTTGGGGACGACCGACTACGCCTACAGAAATCCGAAGTTTTCTCGGATTGGCCGGTTATTATCATCGGTTTATCTAAGATTTTTCTAAGATCGCTTCTTCGTTGACGAAATTGACAAGGAAGAATGCGAGGTTTGTTTGGGAGAACGAGCAAGAAATTGCTTTTCAATTGTTAAAAGAGAAGTTGTGTCAAGCTCCGGTGTTAGTGTTACCGGAAGGTGTTGAAGACATGGTGGTTTATTGTGATGCTTCCTTAAATGGTCTCGGATGTGTTCTAATGCAAAGAGGTAAAGTCATCGCTTATGCCTCTCGACAATTAAAGGAAAATGAAACGAGGTATCCGACTCATGATCTTGAGTTGGCGGCGGTAGTGCATGCGTTGAAAATTTGGCGCCATTACTTGTATGATGTCAAGTGTACGATTTATTCGAATCATAAGAGTTTGAAACATCTCTTTAATCAACGAGATTTGAATTATCGCCAACGTAGGTGGATGGATGTGGTGAAAGACTACGATTGTGAAATACTTTATCATCCGGGTAAGGCGAATGTGGTCGCGGATGCGTTGAGTCGAAAGAGTCAACATCCGGCGATAAAAGTGGGGTCATTACGTTTGATTATTTCCAACGATTTTCTTGAGAAGCTTGGCGAGATTCAAATAGAGGCTTACGTTCACAATAAGCATGTGGAACGAATCGTGGGCCAATCGGAGTTCATTACTATGGGCCCGCGTGGTTTGTTGTCTTTTCAAGGAAGGGTGTGGGTGCCTAAGATGGGTGAATACCGACGGGTGCTACTTGATGAAGCACATAAATCAAAATATTCCATTCATCCGGGCGCGACAAAAATGTATCATGACTTGAAGAAAGATTATTGGTGGCCGGGCATGAAACGTGATATTGTGAAGTATGTTGAGCAATGTGTCACGTGTTTACAAGTAAAAGCCGAACACCAAAAGCCGTATGGTAAGTTGCAACCGTTTGAAATCCCGAAATGGAAATGGGAGCACATTACCATGGATTTCATTACAAAGTTACCTAAAACGGCGAGAACCCAATTTGATACGATTTGGGTGATAGTTGACCGGTTGACGAAAAGTGCTTTGTTTCTTCCCATTAAAGAAGCGATATCGTCGGAGACCTTGGCTAAGTTATTTATCAAGGAAGTGGTCGCTCGACATGGGGTTCCTATATCTATTATTTCGGATCGAGATACCCGTTTTACATCTCGATTTTGGGAAAAGTTTCATGAGGATATGGGTACACAATTGAAGTTGAGCACGGCGTATCATCCTCAAACGGACGGTCAAACCGAACGTACAAATCAAACTTTGGAAGATATGTTAAGGGCGTGCATTATTGATTTCAGTGGTAGTTGGGATGAGCATTTGCCTTTGGTGGAATTCTCGTACAATAATAGTTATCATACTAGTATCGGGATGCCACCTTATGAGATGCTTTACGGGCGGAGGTGTCGAACTCCCATTTGTTGGGGAGAAGTGGGTCAAAGAGAAATCGGGAATACCGATTTGGTTTTAGAGACGAATAACAAGATTGATATTATTCGGGAACATTTGAGAAAGGCTCAAGATAGACAAAAGTCGTATGCCGACAAACGTAGACGAACGATCGAATTTCAAGAAGGCGATATGGTGATGCTTAAGGTTTCGCCATGGAAGGGTATTATTCGATTTCGAAAACGGGGAAAGTTAGCTCCTCGGTTTATTGGTCCCTTTAAAGTTTTAGCTCGTGTTGGTAAAGTCGCGTATCGTTTGGAATTACCCGAAGAGCTTGCAGGGATTCATAATACATTTCATGTTTCCCATCTCCGTAAGTGTCTTGCGGATGATTCATCATGGGTGCCGTTATACGAAATTGAGCTAAACAATAAGTTAGAGTATATTGAGGAGCCGATTGCCATACTCGATGAGAAGGTCAAAAGGTTGAGGCATAAAGAGGTTAGGACTTTTAAAGTTCAATGGCGTCGTAGTAAGGGTTCCGAGTTTACTTGGGAGCCCGAAGAATTTGTGTTGGTTTATCTTCCCTCTTGTCATGCGGCTTGGATCGCGAGGACGCGCTCCGAATAAGTGGGGGAGAGTTGTAAGACCCTAATCAATTTGTACAGCAGTGTAAATATGTTACATAGAGAGTGGGTGATGTTGTGCAGTTAAACAGAAGTCACTGAGTGAGCTGAGCCTAGTGCGCGCCGCGCACACTAAAGGGAGCGCGCCGCGCACCCTTACTGTAGCCGGGTTCCAGCTTTTTAAATCAGATATTTTGATGGGCATTTTGGTAAATTCACTTATGGACTGGTTAAAGACAGATAGTTCAGTTTGTGGAGCACCATTACTCCATTATCAACAACCTTATCACTTTAACTTTAATTCTAGAGAGAGATTGTGATTTTTGAGAGAGAAAGCTTAAATCCAAGAGGAAGGAGCTTGTTTTGGGTTAAAGTTCAAGCATTAAAGTCGTTCATCTTATCTCTAGCTTCGTTGTGGTAGTTGTGGTATGTTCTAATTTTATTTTCCTTATTTTGATTTAGTGTAAGGGTTAGGGTTTGAGTAAATGATGAACACAAAACCCATTATTGGTGATTTTGGGTGTTCTTGGGTAAAATTGAGTCTTGAATACTAATTGGTGACTAGTCTAGGGTTTCAAAGTATTAAATGATGTTTATGAACCCTAATTGGTGAGTTAATTGCTAACACACCTAGTTATTTAGTAAATGGGTGTTGGTTAGTTATTGGATGACCCGAAATGGGTGTGTTGTCTTAAAATGGTTATTTGGGTAATAAATTGACCTAGTTTGGAAAGATGGGTATGAATTACCCTAATTATGTATTAGTTGGTGTTGTTGGACCTTAATCACTAGCTTTTAAGTGATTAGTGGTGGTCTTGACTTTAATTGGGCGGTTTTGGTATAAATGGGCGATTTAATACATTAAGTCATTAAATGCTCATGTGTAAGTGTTAGTATTGAGTCCACTTAGCTTGTGTGTTGATCAAGTACTTATTATATTAGGTACTTTGCTTTGAAGCTTGTGGAGGTTAAAATCGTCATCTAATTGTTAAGGTGAGTGGAATAATTATATGCGTATGTATATAATGTATCTATTTGTTGTAGCATGAAAGGTGTAGTGTCGAGGTGTTAAGACACCACGTTTCACGTGAAGGGTATAGCATCGAGGTATTAAGATGCCACTCGGGTGTAGCATCGAGGTGTTAAGATGCCACCTAGGAGTGTAGTGTTGAGGTGTTAAGACACCACTCCGTAAAATAATGAGTGTTGCATCGAGGTGTTAAGATGCCACTCGGGGTGATGTGCCAAGGTGTTAAGGTGCCACCCTAGGGGTTAGTGGTGCGAGGTGTTAAGTGCCCTAATGGATGTTATGAACACCGATGGCATTTTCGCGAGCGCCGTTCCCTTGTACTATTGGTCGACCATGGTTACTTGTGTTGTAAGCATATTATATCATTTCGAGTTATATTATTATGCGGTTGTTGCTAGCTTGTGGTATTGGAGATTATAGCTTGTTAATGTGACGATAAGCTAATTGTGTTGCTAGCGTGTTTGCGGTTTGCGTAAGTGTATGCAAGTAGGTATAATTATATATGTATTCGTATAATTATTGCATTCACTAAGCTTTGCTTACCCTCTCGTTGTTTACCATTTTATAGGTTCGGTTTTGGACAAGGGTAAGGGCATCGTATTGGACTAGAGATCCCGCTTGATGCTAGGGGACGCTTTTGGCTTTAGTAGCTCTTGGAGTTTGACCGGTAGTTGGGTAGTTTAATCCCAAACGCCATGCTCATTGTGTAGTTTGGAACTTTAACTTTTTGGTGGTCGAAACTCTAAACTTGTATTAAACTTGTATTTTGGGTCGTGTGGGCCCCGCTTGTAAAACATCATTTTTATGTTTGATTCGTGTTAGTTTTACATATATAAGTTTGTTGTGAAAAGCGTTCGGTCTAAAAATGTCGGGAAGTGGTCCATTTTTTTGTGTGTTAAAAACAGTTCGGACAGAAGCTGGAATGCTCTGTGCGCGTCGTGCACTACAGGGGATGCGCGCCGTGCACTCCCCTGTCCAGCAGCTTTTAAATTTTTTTTTTTTTAGGACTGTTTATGGTCGGTTATCGGGTTGGGTTGTTACAGTTTTGTGGATAATCCTACTGGAAATGAGAAAAATAGATCTAGCTTCAAAAGATCCTTGGATGGCTTGAAAGTGAAGGTATTTCGTATGCCCGAGAGACATATTAAATTAATGTGGCTAATGTGTTATGATCCAAGTCGGGTCATACCCAATAACAAACTTACCGACACCTTATTCGTATTTGATCTTAACGATTGAATCATTGATTAAATATGCAACACTTGAATTTTAAGGAAAAGGTTTCTTAAATCATATTACTTGATATGTTTATATAAGTTATGGAATAACTTATAACAAGGATTTAATTATTTATAGGTTAAATAATTAATTAAGTTATGTTACATTTTATAAGTTGGTTTTATAAAACATACATAACAAATAATATACAAGTTTATAAAATGTGTTTTATAAAATCATGTTTTATAAAAACTGATTTTATAAATTCAGTTTTTTATAAAAGTATATTATAATATGATCATTAGTAGTGGCTTTGGAAGTTCAAAACACATGCTAGAGATTCTTCATTGAATGGCCCATACTTTTCCAAGGATCTATAAGCATGCTCCTTGACTAAAAGCAACACACACATGCAAACATATCAAGAGAATAAGTGCAAAAAAACTGCATTTCTGCTACAGTTAGGCCGTGGGGTTTGAAGCACAATAGGGAGATCTTCAAGCTCATTTTGCAAGTAATTTAAGTGTCTTATTAAATCCTAACTAAAGGCTAGGTGTTGGTGCATAAGTTTGGGGTATTTCTCCTTGAGGTTTCATGCTTTTGAAACTACATTCATCATCATTTCTTTGGGTTGCTGCTGTCCAGAAATCAGTGAACAAAGAAAGCGGTTTGTAGCTTAGTTAACAAGGTTGTTAAGGTTCTAAAGTCTAGTTAACTTAAAGGGTGTTGTTGTGCATCAAAGGCTTGAAGTTCTACACATATATTCATCATCTTATATGCATTTTGGTCAGCCCTTAAATTTATTTTAAGGAGGTACAAACTCTTCCTTTCTTGTTAATTTGTAAGCATGATTTCATAACTTGATCCTATTGGGATTTAACTTTAAATTGGTTTAAAGATTAACAAGTTTAATTTATAATTACACGCTTCCGTTTTGATTATGATCTTAAATGGTTTTAAGAGTTTCAAACTTGTTAAATCCCAACAGAAAGTTCTTGAAGTAGAATAATGACACGAAAACAAGTTCAAGTAAGATTATTACTCAAATTAAGATAGTTATAGTTATAGAAATTGAATCAAAGCTTGAATATGAATATTACCTTGATTTAGAAAGATAATCTATTGTAAATAACAAAGGTTTCTTCATCTTAGATGATTGCTTGGAATGGATTAGGAAACTTGGAAGTAAACTTGTAAACTTGGAAGTGTTCTTGATGTGTTCTTGAGTAATTGTTTTTATGATGATTATAGGTAATAACCAAAGCTTGTATTTGATTATTTTTGCTGGAAAAATAGTAACTTGGATGTTCATAAAAGAGTGTGTGTGTTTTGAGAGAGAATTGGGAAGAAAATTGGAAGTGAAATGGAGTAGGTGGTGAGTGGTGACGGTGAGTGGGGTTAAAAGGAGTTCTTGTTTTTGTTTCCTTTCTCATAAGTCATGCTAGTTGTCTAATTATTGATTTCACATGTTTGTTGACTATCTAGGGCTGCTAAGAGCTGAATTATTATGTGTATATACCAATAGCATATACATCTAGGAGCTGGGTATTGTACGAGTACGAATACGGTTGCATACGAGTAGAATTGTTGATGAAAATGAATGAGAATGCAATTGTAAGCATTTTTGTTAAGTAGAAGTACTTTGATATGTGTCTTGAAGTCTTTCAAAAGTATACTAATACATCTAAATACACTACATGTATATACATTTTAACTGAGTCGTTAAGTCATCGTTAGTCGTTACATGTAAGTGTTGTTTTGAAACTTTTAAGTTAACGATCTCATTTAATGTTGTTAACCAATTGTTTATTATATCTAATGAGATGTTAAATTATTACATTATCATAATATTATGATGTATGAATATAACTTAATATGATATATATACATTAAAATGTCGTTACAACGATAATCGTTACATATATGCCTCGATTCAAAATTCTTAAGTTAGTAGTCTTGTTTTACATATGTAGTTCATTGTTAACATACTTAATGATATATATAATTATCATTTTATCATGTTAAATATAGTGTAACAATATCTTAATATGATACATATGTATTTAGTAAGACGTTGTAATAACGATAATCGTTATATATATCGTTTCGAGTTTCTTAATTTAGTAGTCTCATTTTTATGTATATAACTCATTGTTAATATACATATGAAGATACTTACTTATCATAATCTCATGTTAACTATATGTATATCCATATATATATATTGTCATGTCATTTTTACAAGTTTTAATGTTCGTGAATCGCCGGTCCACTTGGGTGGTCAATTCTCTACATGAAACTCATTTCAAATAATCAAGTCTTAATAAGTTTGATTGCTTAACATGATGAAAATATTTAATCATGTAAATATACCAATTTCATTTAATATATATAAACATGGAAAATTCGGGTCACTACATTTATGCGATGCGCGTCTCCAGTCCTCACAAGATTAGTGCGTATGACACTAGGGTACTTGGATGCTGCAAGTATACCTTCCAATGGCAAAGAGTGATCGTTGGCATGGGTTTCTGGATTGGACGTGTCTAGATCGATGGGTGAGGCCGTGTTGTCTCATGAAAGAATCCTGTAATTGAAGTGTCACATTCTTTAATTCATCTACTTGTGTAATAAGACGGTAGTGCAAGAAACTGAGATGGACCATGTTAGTAACTGGAGATAGGGTTGAAGATTAGTGGTTTTGATGTCGAAAGACTTCCTTCCCTCCGGTGTGGAAGAGCAGCATGACCCAGATGTTTGATTCCGGCGGTATCAAAAGTCATAGCTGAGAGGAGATCGGGAGTTGCTATGGGTATTTGAACAACATTGACAATTGAGGCAGTTATTGGTTTCTAGTTCTGACAAGTAGTGTTGAAGACCTTGTGTCGAAAGTCTACTCATCCGAAGTATGCTTTAAGTGTGCGTGTCCCAAATGGAGTTTGGCGGTATAATGGTGGTTTTACATTCTTGGTTCGAATGGAGATTGAAGTTTGGGTTTGTTCAAAATCTTCAAGTGGGAGATTGTTGAGTAGTGAAGAGTTTGCTCAAAGTCTTCAAGTGGAAGATTGTTAAAGGTGTGAAGAATTTGATCAAAGGAACAAGACTTGACTTGGTGAACAAGGATTGATTTGGTGAACAAGGCTTAACTTGGTGAACAAGTCTTAGAGATTCTGTTGCCTTAATTAGATTCTTCTAGAAGGTTGAAGCATGGAGCAAGTAATAGATGTTTATGGATCGATACACCACCTCCAACACAATCATTATCATCCTTGACGAAGATTTCTCAATTCATTGAATTCACACACACGAGAAAAATGGCCTTACAAAAATCACTGATATATGGATTATTGTTTAGGAAACATGTACAACATGAAAAATATTTTTTTGGTTCAGTGTCATTGAGATTCACTTTTAGCTTTTTGCAAAGATCTAAAATAGACTTCTAGGATTCGAAACAGTAAAGTTACATCTTCATTTATAAAAAAAAAAAAAAAAAAAAAAATCGGGAAGATGGACTAATCTTTTATACAATTTTTTCATGCTCTTAAGTAGATCAATATGTTAGGAATTTGGTAGTGGACCATAAAAAGAATATGTGATTGTGGTATCTTCAATCACAACACCCACATTCAACAAACGGATGATAAAAAGCATAAACGATAAAATAAAGATAAACGACACAAGGATTTAACGTGGTTATATCCCAACTCCAAAAAGGGAGAAGGGTTTACTCCACGGGCGCAAACCAGAGATTTTTCTTCTATTAATTTTTTTGCACACATTATAATGAGGTTATGGGTCTATTTATAGGGGAAACATTAAATCTAAAACCTTGTTGCACAAGTTTAACTTGGCCTTCAAGTATAAGAAACATTCCATAAAAACAACTCCTTGTTCCTTAAGTAAACTTGTCTTCCAAGCTTGACTTGTCCTCCAAGCTTGACTTGTCCTCTAAGCTTGACTTGTCCTCTAAGATTAACTTATCTTCCATGTTTAACTCAATCTCTAAGTCGTTTCTATCTTGTTTCCATTTTTTTTTCCAATCCTTCATCCTTTTAGAAGAAATAAATAAGGCAACAAAATCTCTACGACTTGTTCACCAAGTCATACCCGAAATCTTGTTCCTTTGATTAAATTCTTCACACCTTCAACAATCTCCCACTTGAAGACTTTGAGCAAACTCTTCACTACTCAACAATCTCCCACTTGAAGATTTTGAACAAACCCAAACATTAATCTCCATTCCAACCAAGAACGTCAAACCACCATTATACCGCCAAACTACTTTTGGGACATGCACACTCAACACATACTTCGGATGAGTAGACTTACGATACAACGTCTTCAACACTACTTGTCAGAACTAGAAACCAATAACCGCCTCAATTGTCAATGTTGTTCAAATACCCATAGCAACTCCCGATCTCCTCTTAGCTATGACTTTTGATACCGCCAGAATCAAACATCCAAATCACCTCGCCCTTCCACTCACGAAAGGAAGTCTTTCGACACCAAAACCGCTAAGCTTCAAACCGATCTCTAGTTACTAACTTGGGCCATCTCTCAGTTTCTTGCACCACCATCTTCTTACACAAGAAGATCAACTGAAGTATGCGAAACTTTAATTATAGGATTCTTTCATGAGACAACACGGCCTCACCCATCGCTCTAGACACGTCCAATACAGAAACCCGTGTCAACGATTACTCGTACAGAAATTTCGTCTATCTATGATTTTCCTTCTTAGCAATTAAAAAACCCAACAGACGCCTTTGTAGACTATTCATCAAGGTACCCAGTGAGATCGTAGTCATAACCTTGAAATCTACTGCTTTGAACTTTTCCCGCTTTCACGCTGGTAGACTGACCCACTTCATAGCTATGAATTTCATGAACACATCTTCTTATTCCAAAGCACGGTCCCACTGTACGAGTAAGAAATAAACTGCAGCTACAAGAGAAGAATATGGTTCATACCAAGGTCAGTTGTAACTCTCTTTGCCATTCCAGGGTATACTTGCAGCATCCAAGTTCCCTAGTGTCATAAGCACTAATCTTGTAAGGACTGGAGACCCACGTCGCATAAACGTCTCCTTGACTCCAACTAGTCGTCAAACTCCCACTAGCTCGGTACTTCTTTCTGTTAACAAACTCCCACTGAGTTCCCGACAACCTCTAAAAATCTCAAGTTCCAGGACTTATAAGATTATCCACTTCTACCATCACCTAAAGATTCCTAATTGGTCACCCCAAAGAAAATCGCTCACTTTATTGAACAAACCATCAACCAAACCTGACCCACATTTGAACGCGTCTTTTCGACAACTTCAAACAAATTTCTTCAGTGAGAGAATCTCTAACCTTACCCACATACCCCAAATACTATGGAATATTTGACCATATACGTTGGTTAACCCATTCAATAATCTGATGTTGGACTTTGGTTTGTTCGAATTCCAACAAACCTCCAATTGTTGAAAGTGTGAAGAATTTGATCAAAGGAACAAGATTAAGTTAAACTTGGAAGACAAGTCAAGCTTGGAGGACAACTAAGCTTGGAGGACCAGTCAAGCTTGGAAGGCAAGTTTACTTAAAGAATGAGGAGTTGTTTTTTATGAATATTTCTTATACTTTAAGGCTAAGTTAAATTTGTGCGACAAGGTTTTAGGTTTAATGCTTCCCCTATGAATAGACCCATAACCTCATTGTAATGTGTGCACAAAAATTAATAACAAAAATCTCTGGTTTACACCCGTGGGGTTACCCTTCTCCGTGTTTGGAGTTGGGATATAACTACGTTAAATCCTTGTGTCTTTTATATTTATTTATTGTTTATGCTTGTTATCATCTATTTGTTGAATGTGGGTGTTGTGATTGAAGATACCACAATCACATATTCTTGTTAGGGTCCACTACCGAATTCCTAACAAGTGGTATCTTAGCTTAAGGCTTCGTGTTTGCGATCAATGGCGGATTGAGAGCAGATTCGATTAATGGATGATTCGGTTATCATCGGGTGAAAGAATGATAGGTATATGATGTGTTGCAACATGTATCATGATCATAGGATCAGTGAACGGGGACGATGATCGGATCGATGGGTTTGGTTTTGCGAAACTTCGGGCGATGAGGATGGATTTTCAAAGATGTGGGTTGGTTACGGAAGCCAAACTATATGCCGGATGTGATCGACGGCGCTGCGGGCGTACCTCTCAGTGCGTGCGTTCCCTTGGTAACGTTGAGTTGATCCTGGAGCCTTGTATCGAAATCTCACTGGTCCGCACACAGACAGCTTTAGAGTTCTGTTTGGCGGCGGTAAAGGTGCACTACCACAAAAAATGTCAAGTAGACGTGTTAAAAATGCTATATGGATGTGTTATTGAACCGCTCTAGATGGCACAGGTCTAATTGTGAAATAGTCATTTAGACGTGTTCCAAAACCGGTCTTGTTACCATTGTATTTGGAAGGGTTATAAAAATACAACCGGTCTAATTAGATGGTGAGAAAATAATAACACGACAGGTCTAGTTGTTTCTGTTAAAGAAAATTGTATGCTCAAAATTTTCAGATTAACTAAACCAGGAAACCGATCGGCTATATTTTCATATGACCAAAATTAAACCAAAAACATGCTATAATATGTACAGAAATAATGAAACATACTATAAAACAAACATAATATTCAACAAACGCATATACATTAACACTTCTGTTTTTTCCATCGTAATTGTATGTATTGTTTCCTCAAAACGAATAGAAAGTCAAGACACGCCAAATCAGTGGAGTATCAGCTTAGTTAGTATTCATCACTCTTTCTTGCGAACAATTTTTCTTCAACTTGAACTTTAAATAATAGCATGTCTGTTAGTCATCCAATACCTACACTATAAGATAAACATAGTCAATGTGTAGTCCTATTTCCAGATGATTGATATTTAGAGGTCATGGGAAGGAATTTGATTTGTTGTTAAGGAAAGAACATATAACTAATTAATAGTCATACTTCTAACATGATTTCTAACATGGTGGATCTACTTGTTAAATTATCTATTTAAACTAAATTACTAAGGTGAAGGAAATTAATAATGAACGAGATAACAAATACATATTAATGTAACTCTGAACCTTTTTAGTAGACTTCAATATAGGTTTCAACACAATAAATGTAACGACCCAACTTTTTCGACTTATATTTATGCCTTATACTTTCACCAAACTGCGTATATGTGCGTACTGAGCTAGATAACATTTTGGAATCATTATCCAGGTTAATTACATTCGTTAATACCTTATAAACATGTTATTAAGTGCTTAATTACTTAACTTGATCCTCGAATTCTTTTATGACCGTTAGTGTCACTTGTCATTTAGAACGAGATACGTACTAGGTACACGTTAAACTTTCGTCATAATTGGAGTATTATGAGTACTTAATCCTAATTGCATTTCTTAATGGCAATTACTTAGCTTGTTGGCTTCTTAATTACGCTTAGTGTTTTATTAGTGCACACTAGTTAGTCTTAATGGACTTATCACCTTAATGGACGTAGGCCCACCCTACTCAACTTAATGGACTCATTTTAGTGGGCTAGTTAATGGGTTAGTTAGCCCATTTAACTAAAGACAAAACCCATGTAAGTATTAAGACAAATTTCTAAGCATGCTTGTGTACCATTACTTACAAACTTTAACCTCATGCTCCATGCCACCCAACATCACCACATCATCTTGTACCACCACCCATGCCAAGCCAAATGGTCCCCCCATGCCTCCCCAAACCATCGGCCATATGATCCACCATCATCACCTTTATTGTTTTTTAAACTTTCATTTCATTTCTCAAAACACACACACACACATCTCTCTTGTTTTCTCTCTAGTTTTCTCACACTAAAAGCTTAAGAACTTGTAAGTTCTTGAATTTCTTTCTTCCTTTTTCTTTCTTATTCACGAAATCATCATCATCATCAAGAGATCCAGCTTTTTAGCTTTTTGATCTTGTTATATCTTGAAGATTCAAACCTTGATTGAAAATCTTCCAGAACATGAAGGATTTAAGATTTTTAGCTTTGAATCTTCATTACCTTTGTTAGATCTAAGCTCATAGCTTAAGATCTCTTTATTTTGTTAAAAGATCAAAACTTATGTTTATGATCTTCATGTAACTTGTAGATTTAGCTTTTTGCTTTAAAAATCTTCAAGAACATTAGGAATCCAAGCTTTGTAGCTTGAGGTTTCTACAAAAAGTTTGTTAAAAGATCAATTTTATTAACTTATGATCTTCTTTAATATTTTTTACTTCATTTTTGTAACTTGTGATTTCATTAAACAAAGATACAAGCTTTCTAGCTTGAAGTCTCATAAGTATGGATTAAGAAATCCAAGCTTTCTAGCTTAGGGTTTCATTATTATTTTATTTGATCTGAGTTATGTAACTTATGGTCATCCAACTTGTTAAAACAAAAGCTCACTAGCTTATATTCATTCTACTTTGTAAAAATCTAAGTTTATAACTTAAGGTTTTGTAAAAGTTGAAAGTCTAAGTTCTATAACTTAGGGTTTCATCTAGAACACAAGATCTAGAATTTCTAGTCTAAGGTCTTCAATATTTAGCTAAGATTTAAGTTCTATAACTTAAGGTCATGCTTGTTTGGTTTGAATCCAAGTTTGTAGCTTTAGATTTCAAATAGAGCTTGTACTTGTGTCGAAACTAAGAACTTATGTAACTTTGGTTCATCATCTTGCTCAAACTCTTAAATGAGTTGTACTTCTTTCTTAGTCTTGACATTGTACGTTGATGGTTAAAACTTGGTCAAAGTGATGCGAAAACATCAAAGAGTTGTACACTTGAGACTTATACGCATCAAGGATGAGAATTGTGATAAGCATCAAACACCAAGAAACCCACCTGAGCACTTGAATCCGTTTTTTAGGGTCTGATAAGACTCCTGGAGCTTATGGAAGTTGCTTTCCAGATAGTTCAGTTCGTGTAGATGACTTTTCGTTTAACACTCGCCTAAATCCGATATACGGTTTAGGATTTATAGTCTTCCGAAGTTCACTACGCCTTCGTAAAGACGTGCTGAAATTTCTGACTTACTCGCGCTTAAACCATCGCCACGGTCAAACGACATCGAGTTAGGATCTGAGATTCGTACAGCAGTAAGAGGACTCACAAACGGAGCCTTGGCCACTGTCGCGCGTCATTTCAGTTTGTGTAGAGGTCGTAGCGGCTGTCCGAATTCAGCCCTTTGTTTCGATCTCTATTCTTGTTGAAAACCTACTTTATCTTTTATGTATGATGATAATGATGATACTTAAGACTTAACTTACTTACTTTTAAACTTTTTGAGACGATTTACTGACTTAGTAACCTTTGACTTAGGTTGAGGACCTTTTGGACCGACTTACTACTTGCTTACGTTTTCGTATCGACTTTACCGTACATTCACTGTGAGTTATAGCTCCCTTTTTACCTTAACTATTATTGAGATTGAGAATACATGCGCTTTTTATGTTTTACATACTAGACACGAGTACTTTAACTTTATATATGTGTGGGTGACATAACAGCACAAATTTTCCCCTTAGCTCGGTAACGTTTAACTATTGGTTTATGAACCGGTAGACGCGAATCTTAGATATGGATCCATAGGGTTTGACATCCCCACTCGGGCTAGTCACGCTAGCATTTAACGGGTGTTTAATACTTCTTCAGTTTTAACGCACTCGCCAAGTGTACTTTTATGGGGTGATATATTATTCTTTGTTAAGTTAGTTACCAAGTGCCCACGGTTAAGCATATACTTTTCATACTGTTTTAAATACTAAATCTCGTGGTCTACGTTACATTGTTGTTTACAATAAAACTATAGCTCACCAACATTCGTGTTGACTTTTTAAAGCATGTTACATTGTTGTTTACAATAAAACTATAGCTCTACATTACATTGTTGTTTACAATAAAACTATAGCTCTACGTTACATTGTTGTTTACAATAAAACTGCTTACTATTACTGTTATATGTTATTGTCGTATGCTACTGTTTATTTTCACTATTGCATGCTATGACTATCTGCCTTTGATTGCACGATACTGCTGTATGATACTATTATTGCCATGCTATGTACTACTGTAGATGATCTAGGCTGCTGTTGTTACTATGCCTGATTACGTGCTTGTTATATGTCTTACTGACATGGAAAAAGTTATTTTTTCTTGTTCAGATGTCGGACATACCGCCTATGATTATTGACTTGGAGAGTGACTCGGACTCGTCTGCTACTTCGCCGACTGTTGTTGCTGACTCACTGATGCCGTCACCACTACCCTCTGACGACTCCGGTGATTCATCTTCTGGGGATAGAAATCACTCACCTGACCTGATGGTTATCTCTGACAGTCATGAGGATCCCGAGGAGATCCCAGCTCCACCCAGCCCTAGTCTCCCGGGGCCACAGCATCATTCCGATGGTACCGTGATCCCTGGGATAAACGGGGGCCGTCCATTTCTTAACGAACGTGGACACTGGGTCAGACACACCGCTGATGGGCGGGTTGTGTCAGTTCCACCTGGCAGACATCAGATCATGACCACCGGCCAGACATATTCTCCCGCACGTGATGCACCTGCATCACCTTCAGACGACTCAGACAGTTCATCATCAGACGATACCAGTGAGGAGGATCCTAAGGAGGATTCTGAGGAGGACCCCGAGGAGGAGCCTGTACCGCCACCCTCTACCCTGTCGAAGAAGTGTTATCACTACGACGGTACCGTTATTCCCGAGGTAAATGGAGGCAATCTGTTCGTGAACGCGCAGGGACAGTTGGTTAGGATCACCGCCCGCAAGCGGGTTGTGCCGATACCTCTTGATCCATTTGTGCGTAAGGTCGCCCGTTATGCGCCATCTACTGTTATTGCTACATCTGCACCACATGCGCCACCTGCACCATCTGCACCACCTGCACCACCTGTCTCACCGGCACCTCTCACCATCGAGGAGCTTGTGACGACCCGGAAATTTTCGATCAAATTTAAACTTAATCTTATTATGATTTCGACACGATAAGCAAAGTCTGTAATGTTGAGTTTCAAAAACTTTGAAATTATATTCATGTATTCAATTACCCTTTGACTAGTTTTGACAATTCACGAACATTTGTGTGTAAATAAAAATGTAAGTATATATGAAGTCTAAACATAAGTAATATTATATATATTGTAATTTATAAATATGAAATATTATAGAAAATACGATATAATTAATAAATTGTAATATATCACAAGTTGAATAAAATTGTTATATTAATATCATCACTTTTATTATTATTACTAACATTTGTATCACTAATGTTATTATTTCTAATATATATATATATATATATATATATATATATATATATATATATATATATATATATATATATATATATGAAAATTAAATACATGTAACTTGTTATATCCTTTATATTAATTGTATTATTATTAGATATTATTATTACCATTATCCTTATGAATTATTATGATTATTATTATAAAATTATTAATATTATAGTTAATAGAAAATAACATAATTTGTAATTAATATCATTAATAATATTATTATTATTATCATTTTTATTATCATTACTATATAATTATTAATAAACTTAATAAAAATTATCATTTTATGATTATTAGCATCATTATTATTTATTATCTTAGAATTATTGATATTATTATTATTATTATTATTATAATTATTATTAGTATTAATATTATTATTAATTTTTAATATTATTATTACACTTATTTATTTAATAATATTAATTATATACGTATTTATACAAAAGGGGAATCAAAATCAGTTTCTTGTAGCTTTCGTACTGTGATTAATTTGTCCTTCTGTCTCTAAATTTGTACGAATCGCAATCCAATCACATGAATAATCCAAATTCTGTTAGGAGTCCATTTCAGCTTTCATTTTTTTTTTTTTGTATATCTTCATTATTGTCTGATTGATTTCCTGTCAAGTACTTTTGCTATATAACGATTAATTTTCATTATCTTTGAGGAATTCATTCGTTTTCATCACCCTTAAACCCATTTAAATCACCACCCTACCATCATCTTCGTACAAACACAAAACGAGAACCACCTGAAATTCATCACCCACGTTGTATTCTTTTTGTTGTCATGGTTTCATGTTAAAACAACCCATTTGAAATCACCACACTCGTGTTTCTATTTCTTTGAAAACAACCAAAGTCACCACCTCATGGTCACCACCAAATGTTCTAAACCCATTAAATATCTACCAATGAATTAAACCCGTAAACATCAAACTTATTTATATAAACACATATACTTACATGATTGGGATAAAAACCCGAACACAACCTATCACGGTCCAGCGACTATATAGTTTTTTCTCTTTTTCTGTATTAGTCGAAGTAAACTCCAACACACAAACCCACTTCAACCCATACCCATCGAAACCATTTCCTTTCTGCAGCTCCTACAGCCCACGACTACCAACCATCTTCATTTGCAATACTACAACCAACCATCCATCACTCTTCAATCAAACCACCACCATCGACCGTAATAACTATCTTGAGCAACCCTCGCCATCACCAATCTCTTCACTTCTTTTTCTCCGTGACCCATCTTCACCACTATGAACCCACAACCAACACTCATGAAATAATCACCACCTTACAACTATTTTATGATAATGAATAAGGAAGACAATGAACTGAGTATTATAGATACACGGATTAGAGTTGACAACGTGGATTATATAGAATTCAATACAAACGCATATTAGGAGGATATACAAGTGGAGAGTTAATAAAATATTATGATCGATATTTATTTTCAAACATGTAGTATCCTAGTTAATCGCTAGTGGGAGGATATAATGATATACAATGAATTGTGGGAATAATTAAAGAAAAAGGGGATCGAATCTGTTAGTAGAACATGATTATTATTGTTGTCGGCTACTGATGATGTTTCAAAAACAAATACAAGTGTTATAAATTCTCAAATGATCACTTAGTTATTAATTAATGATGATGAGCTGTAAAGGCATTTTGTTGAGCCACGATTGATATTTCATGTTATATGTTCCAAACGTTTGAACTCGGGCCAATTAAAAATTGTAGTTGGGCCGTGTTTGTTTCAATAGCTGGGCTGGTATCACGATGATGATGAATTATGATGATGATTGTATGATAAATTAGGATGGCGATTAGTGATGATGAGGATGGTTACGGTAGTATGATGATGACGATTAAAGGATGATGATATACATGATGTTAAGCGTATGATTATGATGATAGTAGGGTAAATAATGATGATGATGATGATGTGATCGTGGATATGATGATGACGATGATGATGAAGCATTGATGATGATCATGATAATGATCAGGAGAATGTTAGGAATATGATGTTAAGCGATGATTGAATTAGTAATGATAACGGTTATAATTAAAGAATGATTATGATGGTGACTATGGAAGACAAAGAAGAAGAAAATAGAAAAACGGATATATATTTACCTGTTATATATTAAAACAGAAAAACAGTGATGGATGAGTGGTTTGAGGCGTTTGTTGGTGAGCGAGTGGTCATGGGTTCGAGCCTGGGCAGGGGCAATTATTTTTCTTAAGGCTTGTTAAACAAAGGTAGTCTTTCTATCATTTTTATCAATATTATTATTATTCTTATTAGTATTATTGTTGTTATTATTATTATTATTATTATTATTATTATTATTATTATTATTATTATTATTATTATTATTATTATTATTAGGTTATTACAAATAATAAAAAATAACTATTAGTATCATTCATACAATTAATATTATTATCATTATTGTTAGTATTCGTAATATCATTATTATTAGTATTATTATTACTATTATTAACATAAGTATCATTATTAACAATATCATTTTTTTTATTTAGTATTATCATTATTAATAAAGTTATTATTATTATTATTATTAGTAAATCATTATTATCAAAACTATCATTTTTAAACAGATAAATATTTTGTGCATAAAATATACTTATTTCATATACTATAATTGTATTAATATTTCATATAACTATATATCAAAAATATTAACATTATTCATATAAATACTTACATATAATAAACTATTGATTTTTAAATATATATTAATATAACTAAATGTATAGATATTAATCATTTTAAATATATATATATATATATAATAAATATATATAACATATAATTTAAAATATAATATAAGTATATGTTTTTAAATGGAATTTAATATAAATTCTATATAATTACAAATATATAAATAATATATATCAATAAATGAAATTATGTGATTTCTATTATATGTTTTAATAGATATACAAATGATATAGGTTCGTGAATCCGATGCCAACCTTGCACTTGTTCAGTGCCGTCGTATGCATATTTTTACTACAAAATATCATATAGTGAGTTTCATTTGCTCCCTTTTTAAATGCTTTTGCAATATATATTTTCGGACTGAGAATACATGCGCTGCTTTTATAAATGCTTTATGAAATAGACACAAGTAATCAAAACTACATTCTATGGTTGGATTATCGAATCAAATATGCCCCTTTTTAGCTTGGTAGCCTAAGAATTGGTGTTTATGATAATTGCCACCAATTGACGCGAATCCTAAAGATAGATCTATCGGGCCCAACGAGCCCCATCCGGGTTACGGATGCTTTAGTACTTCGAATTTATCATGTCCGATGAGAGTCCCGGAATGATGGGGATATTCTATATGCATCTTGTTATGGTCGGTTACCATGTGTTCACCATATGAATGAATTTTAATTCGCGGGTTACGCGTGTTATTATGTACTCGGGTTACGTGTACAATTAAATATTTGAAATCTTGTGGTCTATTAAAATGATGGAAATGATTGATTATGATAAGCTAATAAACTCACCAACCTTTTGGTTGACACTTTAAAGCATGTTTATTCTTAGGTATGAAAGAAATCTTCCGCTGTGCATTTGCTCATTTTAGAGATATTACTTGGAGTCATTCATTACATATTTCAAAAGACGTTGCATTCGAGTGGTTGAGTTCATCAAGATTATTATTAAGTCAATTATAGTTGGATATATTATGAAATGGTATGCATGCCGTTAACTTTCGATGAAATGAAAGTTTGTCTTTTAAAAACGAATGTAATGTTTGTAAAATGGAACATTATGAAATTCAGAAGATGGAGACCGAATTCTTGGAGTTGGCCTTAATGTGCCCCACAATGGTTACACCTGAGCACAAACGATTGGAGCGGTATCTGTGGGGACTTCCCAAGGACATTCAGGGGAATTTCACTTCTTCAAAACCAGAAACTGTTCAGGAAGCTATGCGCATGGCGCACACCTTGATGGATAAGATTATCCACCAAGAGCCAGAGAAGGTGAAATCAGAGTCTGGAGCAAGTAATGAGAAGCACAAATGAAACAAGGGTAAAGGTATTGATCAGAATCCAGTCAAGAGGCATGAGAACTTTAGGGGAAACAACGAGGGGAGGAACCCTAACTACAAAGGTAACCTTCCTCAGTGCAAGAGATGCTATAAGCATCATACTGGGTACTGTAATGTGGTGTGTGAGAAATGTAAGAGGACGGGACACATCGGCAAGGATTGTAAGATCAACACCTCAGCTGTGAAGGCGAATCTGAATGTGCCAAGGAAGTGCTTCGAGTACGGCCAACAGGGTCATTTTAAGAACGAATGTCCTAACAAGAAGAAATATGACGGGCCAGCACGTAGAGGAGTATTTAACATGAACGCTAGAGATGCCCGCGAGGATCTTGACTTGGTTAAAGGTACATTCACTGTTAATAAACTATTAGCTTCTGTCTTGTTTGATACTGGTGCCGATAAGAGTTATATGTGTAGACATTTCTGCTCTAAGTTAGATTGGTCATTAGTTCCTTTGGATGAGCAATATCTTGTTGAGATGGCTAATGGGAAATTTGAAAAAGTTGATCAAATTTGTCGCAAAAGTATAATAAACCTAGCTGGTTTAGATTTTAAGACTGATTTGATACCCATTAAGTTGGAGAGCTTTGACGTGATAGTCGGCATGGACTGGCTGTCTAAGGTAAAAGCAGAAGTTGTTTGTGGAGAGAAGATTATTCGTATACCTCGTGAGAATGGTGTGCCATTAATAGTTTATGGGGAGAGATGTAGCCCAAAGCTGAACCTAATTAGTTGTATGAAGGCACAGAAGTTCATGAGAAAAGGGCGTTTTGCTATTTTGGCGCATGTGAAGAAATTGGAAACTGAGGAGAAAAATGTGAAGGATGTACCGATTGTAAATGAATTCCCTGAAGTTTTTCCAGAAGAGTTGCCGGGATTACCCCCACCGTGATCAGTGGAGTTTCAGATTGATCTAGTGCCTGGAGCTGCACCTATAGCTCGCGCACCTTATCGACTTGTACCAACTGAAATGCAAGAGTTGCAGAGCCAACTACAAGAATTGCTAGACCGTGGATTTATTCGACCAAGTTCTTCACCTTGGGGCGCTCCCGTTTTATTCGTAAAGAAGAAGGATGGATCTTTCTGTATGTGTATCGATTATCGTGAACTGAACAAGTTGACAATCAAGAACCGGTATCCCCTCCCCAGAATTGATGATCTATTCGATCAATTACAAGGATCAAGCGTTTACTCCAAGATTGATTTGTGATCCGGTTATCACCAGTTGAGGGTGAAGGAGGTTGATGTCCCTAAGAATGCCTTCCGAACTCATTATGGTCATTATGAGTTTCTTGTGATGCCATTTGGTTTGACTAACGCACATGCTGTGTTTATGGATCTTATGAACCGCGTGTGCAAGACGTATCTAGACAAATTTGTTATCGTATTCATAGATGATATCTTGATCTATTCAAAAAGCGAAGAAGAACACGAACAACACCTTCGACTCGTGCTTGAACTCTTGAGACAAGAACAACTCTATGCCAAATTCTCCAAGTGTGAATTTTGGTTAGAGGAAGTTCAATTTCTTGGTCATGTTGTAAGTGATCAAGGTATTAAAGTCGATCCCGCGAAAATCGAAGCCATTAGCAAGTGGGAAACCCCCACTACTCCTACTCATATTCACCAATTTTTAGGCCTCGCCAGTTACTATCGTAGATTCATCGAAGGTTTCTCTTTGATTGCACGTCCTTTAACCGCGTTAACTCACAAGGGAAAGAAATTCGTTTGGAAGACCGAACAAGAGACGACATTCCAAACCTTGAAGAAAAAGTTAACCATCACACCTATCTTATCTCTTCCCGAAGGCAATGATGACTTTATTGTATATTGTGATGCCTCGAAACATGGTTTTGGGTGTGTATTGATGCAATGAAAGAAAGTTATTGCTTATGCCTCTCGATAATTGAAAATTCACGAACAAAACTACACGACACACGATCTTGAACTTGGAGCCGTTGTCTTTGCACTCAAATTGTGGAGACACTATGTAACGACCCAAATTTTTCGACTTATATTTGTGCTTATTACTTTCACGAAACTGCGTATTTGTGCATACTAAGCTATATTATACTCTGAGATCTTACTACATGTGGATTACTTTCGTTTATATATTAAAACATGTCATTACGTACGTAGGTTACTTAACTTGATCCCCGAATAGCTTATACGACCGTTGGTGTCACTTAACGTTTGAAACGAGCTATGTACTTAGTACACGTTTAACTTTGGTCATAATTGGAATATTATGACTACGTAATACTAATTGTTACTTTCTAATAACAATTACTTGGGTTATTGGATGCTTAATTACACTTAGTAATTTACTAGAACACACTAGTTAGTCTTGTTGGACTTTCAACCATGTTGGACTTTAGCCACCCTACTCTAGCTAGTGGACTATTTAATTAGCCCAATTATTAACGGATTATGACCCATTTATATGTAAGATAAATACCCATTTATAAGAGCTAACATACTAGCATTTTTGTTCACCATTATCACTAATGTTGAATGGGATCCCAACATAACCACCAACTTTAGACCACCATTAACTAAAAAGAAAAAGTTGTCCCCCACCTTGTCCCCCATAAACATACGGCCTCCCTCCCCATATTTCCCTATAAATACCACACAAACCTCACCCATTTTACACTTGATCTCATTCACAAATTACACACACTTACTCTCTAATTCTGTCTCTAGTCTTTCTCACTCTAAAAAGTGTAAGTTTTAAATTTTTTTCTTCTTCTTCTTCTTCTTCTTCTTCTTCTTCTTCTTCTTCTTCTTCTCTTCTCAAAGTCGACATCATCATCATCATTAAAGGATCTAGCTTTTTAGCTTTTTGATCTTGTTATATCTTGTAGATTCACACTTGGGTTTGAATCCTTCAAGAACATGAAAGATTCAAGCTTTCTAGCTTTGAATCTTCATTTACTTGTTAGATCTAGGTTTTCTAGCTTATGATTTCTTTATTTTGTTATAAAGATCAAAACTTGTGTTTATGATCTTCATGTAACTTGAAGATCTAGTCTTTTGCTTTAAGGATCTTCAAGAACATTAAAGATTCAAGCTTTCTAGCTTAGGGTTTCATTATTTTGTTAAAGATCTTAGCTTTTTAGCTTATGGTCTGATTACTTTTACTAGATCTTAGCTTTCTTGCTTATGGTCTCATTAATCTTGTAAAGATCCAAGCTTTCTAGCTTAGGGTTTTCTTAATACTTGAGATCTAAGTTATTATTATAGATCTCACTTACTTGGAACCTTTTTGTGATTTTTGTGATGATAAAGATCAAGTCTTCATCATCTCATATGATGAAGATGCATAAACTTGTGTAAAAAGGACAAAGGTTGAAGCTTTATTGGGTTTATGCAATAAAGAGGCAACCTTGATGTTCAAAACTTGTAGAATTATAGGTTTTACTCTTAGTTGTGTGTTGATGGTTGAAACTTGGTCAAATTGATGCTAAAACATCAAAGAGTTGTACACTTGAAGCTTACAAGCATCAAGGATGAGAACCGTGATGAGCATCAAGCACCAAGAATCCCATCGGAGCACTTGTTTACTGTTTTTTGGGGACTGATCAGACTCTTTAGGCTTCTAGAAAATTGATTTTCAGATAGTTCATTTCGAGTAGATTACTTTTCGTTTAATACTCACCTAAATCCGATATACGGATTAGGATTTATAGCCTTTCAAAAATCACTCCACCTTTGTAACGTCGTGCTGAAAATTCTGACCTGCTCACACTTAAACCATCGCCACGGTCAAACGAAGACGAGTTAGGTTCTGAAAATTGGTCTGCAATTAGAGGACTCAGATACGGAGCCTTGGCCACTGACTACGCGTCTTTTCTATTTGTATAGATGTCGTAAAAGCCGTCCAAAATCAGCCTATTGTTTTGATCTCTATTCTTGTTAAACTTACTTTACCTTTTACGAATGATGAATGATGAATGATGATGATGATGAAGACACTTAAGACTTAATTTATGAACTTTTAAACTTTTGGGGACAATATACTGACTTAGTGACCTTTGACTTAGGTTTACTACCTTTCAGACCGACTTACTACTTGCATACTTTTCGTATCGACTTTTACTGCTTATTCACTGTGAGTTATAGCTTCCCTTTTTACTTTACTATTTTTGGGACGGAGAATACATGCGCTTTTTATCTTTTACATACTAGAAACGAGTACTTAAACTTTATATATGTGTGGGTGATATAACGGCACAAAGATTCCCCTTAGCACGGTAACGTTTAATCATTGGTTTTTGAACCGGTGAACGCGAATATTAGATATGGATCCATAGGGTTTGACATCCCCACTCGGGCTAGTCGCGCTAGCATTTAACGGGTATCGAGGACATACGCACTCTCCAAGTGTACTTTTAGGGGGTATTATTACGTTAAGTTAGTTACCAGGTGCCCACGGATAAACATATACTTTATCATACTGATTTGAATTGCTGGTTGAAGCACTGAAATCTCGTGGTCTACATTACATTACTGATTACAAACAAACTATAGCTCACCTACATGCGTGTTGACTTTTAAGCGTGTATTTCTCAGGTACTTAGACGTTGTTGCTTCCGCTGTTAGACTTGCTGTTATAGTCTTGGTATTATAGAATTGCTGTTACAGACTCGCCGTGTTAGACTTCCGCTGCTTTACATAGAGATGTCTCAATCATGGAACTTTTACTTTGCATTCACAACTTATGTTACATTTGAACAATGGCTTTGTAATGACCTTTGTGTCACGTACTTATGTTAATGCTTTCTATTTGTAGAAGCACGTTATCTTTGTAAAACATTTGACGTTGGTAAAGACGTCGCCTTTTCATGAATGCAAAACTAGTTTTTTTAAACAGCATGTAGTATTGTACCGTGTAATGGACCTATTGTTGATGATCCATACATGATGGTTTTATACAGGGCGTCACATTTGGTATCAGAGCATTGGTTGTAGGGAATTAGGTTGCATTAGTGAGTCTTGACCGAGTCGAGTAGGATTCGCTAATAAGACTAATCTACAACTTGCTCGTTTACTTATTTATGCGAAACTGCTGCATGTTACTGCTTACTTTTACTGCTATATGAACCTGTTGCATGCTACTACTTACTTTTACTGCTATATGGTCTTGCTGTATGCTACTGCTTATTTGTCTACTGCATGCTACTACCTGCTTTTTGTATGATACTTCTGTTTCATGCTGTTACCATTGCCATGCTATGTACTGCTGTAGACGATCTAGGCTGTTGTAGATATTATGCCTGATTACGTTCTCGCTACATGTCTGCTATTCGCTGTACCGACTTGGAAAATTTATCTTTCCTAGTTCAGATATTTTTCTGAACCCTTTTCCCACTCGTCTAACCCATGGACTAGTAATGTAATCCACCTATCACTACCGTTCCACCGTTCCAGAGATCGAAACATTACTTCGCGCAATCTAGGAGGAGTACCCATCGGATTACACGCCCACTAAAGTTGATCCTCGAAGAAGGAGATATGTGAGGACTTGTCAGAGTAACCGCGCCTCGCCCCACCCCTCGAGCTCACCCTAATTAGCCATGTACAACGTATGAACATTTGAAGGTTGTTCAGTTTCTGTAAGTTAACCCGTATTCCGTACGCTTTCATTACCATCACTTGTCTCTTTCATCCTTCACCACTACTCGACGATCTAACGACTCTTCTGGACTTAGGTCCCTAACACATTTAGGCATTGGATGTAACATCCCGCAGTTTTCCGTTAAATTATTATTAACGCCGTCTTTTTTTATTTTTTTCTATTTTAATAATATTCTTCGTATCTAGATTCGTTACCTCCATTAGCAAACATTCATAATATTTTCGTTATTGGATTATAACGTCTCCCGTACTCTCGTGTAATTCAAAATAATTCGTTCGGTTAATTCCCGCACCCGCTTTGAAACTTGTGGGACCGAGGTTGCCAAGTGGGCAAACTAGTTGACTAGGTCAACTAGTCAACCCACCTTATCCACCACTCATTTCCACCTCCACCTCCTCTTTCTCTCTTTCTCTCTTCTTACTTCCATTTTTGAACCATAACACCCAAACACACAAATTCATCATCTAATTTCGGATTTGGAGGCTAACATCAAAACAAATTACATATTTGGAATCCTCTCTTCATCCTCTACACTTTGATACCAATTTCATCTCATTTAGGTAACTTTCTAAAATTACTATATTTTGTGTTCTTGATGTTTTTGAATTATAAAGTTGTTAATTAGTGTCTATGGCTCAAGTCTAACATGAATATATGACTTGTATGCTCGATTTGTTGTTTTGGAGTAACTACCATGAACTTGAAAAAGGGTTTGCTTAATCTTTGATTTTGGAAGATTAAATGTTGTTAAATTGTTAGCGTTCATGTTTTAATTGTGTTAGTAGTATCAATAGTTTCATTTTGATGTGTAGGTTGATTTGTAAAACTTCAAATACATGATTAGTGATTTTGTGAATTTTGATTAGGGTTTGATGAACTTGAAATGAACTTTTGATACTTTGAATGCCATGAAATGTTGTTAGTAAGTGTTTAGTTGTATTGCATGAGTAATTACCTTTGAAACGGCATATCACATGTGTGGATTGGATTCCCGAATCATGTAATGCATTTCAAGAACTTGAAACTTTGAAAATGAACTTTAAATGATCACTTGACGAGAAATCGGTTATTAGAAATGATGTTTTTGTTTGATGAAATGTGTTTAGTTGTGTTCCTTGTCAAAAGAGCTTTCCAACGATATAAGGTGCGAGTTCTAAGTGTTTGCGGTTTGTGTTTTGCGCATGAAAAGATTTTGGTTTGGACTTAGAAAAACTGAAACTGGCCAGGTACCAGCTCCCGTGTATTATCGTGGCTCGACAATTGTGGGCCGCGGCGCAGCATAAGCCGTGTCCAGGTTCTGACCTCCTTGGTTAAAATAAGAAAAATGTTTGGCACGCTATGGACCTCCGATTCACATGAGACTTGTTCTAACATGCTTATATATGAATAAAAACCTCAGAAAAATAGTTCGGGACCCAACCCGAACGTGTTGACTTTTTCGTTGACTTTGACCGACCAAAGTTTGACTTTTTGTCAAACTTGACCAAATGATTATGCAATCTTTCTAACATGATTCTTTACTTGTATCTTGCATGAAACTTGACAATTTGATTCACATGCTTCATAATCGAGTCGTAACGAGCCATATGACTAATTGAACATCTTTGACCTATCGTGTTGACCGTTATTGATACAACCTATATGTTTAGGTCAAGACTAGCTTTGTCTTTGCATGCGTTTACTTGTTGAAGTACTTTATTACTCTTGCACTCAAGGTGAGATCATAGTCCCACTTTTACTCTTTTGAACTTACATTTGGGATGAGAAAACATAAACATTTCTTTTTAACTAAGTGAACACAAGTAGAGGAAAACAAACATTCTACATATGAGTTTAGAACAAAATCCTCAATTCGATTATCATTAGTTACTCTTGCAGTGTGTAAGTGTAGGCGTGAACTTATGTTGTATGGCCATATGGGTTTGACAAACCCTCATCTCGGACAGTTCTCTACCGTCTACGGATGAAATATATTTTCGAGAAACAGTGTTGTTCTAGCACTATTAATGGGGTTCAACGGAAGGAATGTTAAGCCTTGATAATTGGGTGCTCATGAATATTAACTTTTAGAATGTATTACTATTTTATCAATGTTGCAAATCTTGTGGTTCGACTTACTCTTACTCACTTACTTACTTAAACCTATGATTTTCACCAACGTTTTCGTTGACAGATTTCTATGTTTTTCTCAGGTCTTTGAATGCTATGTGAAACATGCTTCCGCTCATTATTTGATACTTGCTTTGGATGTCGAGTATACATGCATTTCATGGAGCGTCTTTTGACTTTCTTTAAAACTGTGTCGCATAGGTTTCACATATAACTATAACCTTGTAACGTAACTTTTGGATGAACAATTCTTGTAAACTTTGAAACAATCTTTATTTTTGAAAGGAATGAACAATTCTTGTAAACTTTGGTCAAACGTCACGTTAAAGACCTATGACCACGCAACGGGACCTAAGTAGTCGACGCCATCAATTGACGATTTGTCGGGGTCGCTACAAGTGGTATCAGAGCATTGGTTTTAGGGATTTAGAGTTCATTGGTGTCAACCCCGAGTCATAGGGTACATTAGTGAATCTAGACTACAACCGGCATATAGACTTGAAGTAGGAATTACTTGACTATTTGTGCATTTATACTCGAACGTTTCTACTCATAACTAACTCTCTCTTCATCTAAATCTTTCGTTGTTTAATTTGATTTACGCGCCACCTTGACTTTATAGAATAATGTCGAATGCACATATGAATCAGGGTAATATAATTGCCGGGATTATATTACGGTGACTCATATGAACGTTCTGACATTACGACACAAAGAATTTAAGGCGAGTCAAGGAAAATTTTCTCTTCATCATTATTCCATATCACGATTAGTATTGTTAAGAATACTAATCAATGATATTCTTGTGTCATGAAGGAACAATGGCTCACCAAGGTCAACACCATACTCCTCTAGAAACTCTAGAACAAGCTCTTCAATGAATGATAACCACCACCGTGGGTGCGGCCGTGGCCGATCACTTTTCCAACAGTAACAATCGTGGGGCCGGTAATTCAAACGAAGGTTGCTCCTACAAAAACTTCATGATGTACAATCCTCCCACTTTCGATGGAACCGGGGGACCGGTTGCTCTCACCCGATGGTTTGATCAAACAGAATCCGTTTTTAGCATAAGCGGTTGTCGAGACCGAGATAAGGTCAAATTCTTCACCCTCACTTTCATCGGTGTTGCTCTCTCTTGGTGGAACATGCATGTACAATCGGTGGGTATCGATGAAGCCCACACACTCTCTTGGACCGAATTAAGAGAAAGAATGATCACCGAATACTTCCCGCGCGACAAACCTCAAAGGCTCGAACAGGGGCTAAGGAATTTAAAAACGGTCGGGAAAGACCTCGAAGCTTATAATCAACGGTTTGTCGAACTAGCCTTAAGTTGCCCGAACCTCATGACTCCTGAATCCCTAAGAGTTGAACTTTACATGGAAGGCCTCCCAAAGAGCATTCACCACGAGGTAGTAGCATCCAAACCCGCCAACCTACAAGAGGCTTTAACGATGGCCCGCCAATCTATAAAAACGGTGAATGAAATTGAAGCGCCGACACCAACGGCCGAGGACCAACCGGGTAACAACAAAATAAAATGGGAAGCCTCTCCATCGAGCAACTACAACAACAACTTCACCAAGAAGTCCTTCACCTCCGACGGCAAGAAAGGGTATGCCGGAAACCTGCCCTACTTTAACGAATGTAGCAAACATCATTTGGGTGAATGTGGCAAAACATTTTGCATCAGGTGTCAAAGAAGTGGCCATGTGGCCCATATTTGTAAAAGTACCGTTACCGTCGCTCAAAAGACGCCCAATGCGCCAAGGGCGATTGTTTGTTTCGAATGTGGCCAACCGGGTCATTATAGGAATGCGTGCCCAAAGAAGAAAGCCAACCCCAACGCACGCCGTTGAACTTTCAACATCGACACCTAGGATGCCCGAGACGACGCTGGACTAGTCACGGGTACGTTTCTTCACAACAACCCGCATATTTCATACTTATTCGATTCGGTTACCGTTAGACGTTTTATAACCAAGGCTTTGACTCGTACTCTTTGCACTCCACTTTTTTTTTCCTTTAAATACTACTTAGGCAATTTAAGTGACCAACGGAAAAATATTGTGTACCTATAAATTTTATCGGAGGATATACGTTAAACTTATTGGGTGGATAATTTGAATTGTGACTTGACACCTATAGAACTAAGGAGCTCAAAACCTATTCGTTAAGGAGAAATGTTTTCCCGACAATTATGTACAGATCATTGGAGCTAAGTAACTTTTGGTTGAAAACCGATACCCTTTTCCTCGTATCCATGACCTCATGATTATTTACATGAATCTCGCGTATATTCCAAACCAACCTCTGTTCCGATTATCATCAATTGAGAGATTAGGGAGAAGATGTCTCCTAACCCGCTTTTAGAACTCGCTACGATAGTTGTAAATTTCTTTTAGTACCGTTCGATTATCTAGGCCTCCGCCCGTATTCATAGGCCTCCTGAACCGCGTTTGTAAACTTATCTAGATGAATCCGTTATCGTATTTATAGATGATGTCTAAACCTATTCAAGTAAAGAAGAAAACGAACGACATCTCCGTCTTACGCTCGAACTCTTGAGAAAAGAGCAACTCTATGCCGAATTCTCCAAGTGAGAATTTTGAGACGAAGTACAATTTTTAGACCATGTTGTTAGTGGTCAAAGTATTTCAATACATCTCGCAATCGGACCCACACGTAATCGGGAAACCCTCACGACTCGGACTTGTATTCGTAAAAATCTTAGATCTCACCGGTTATTACTGAAGATTCATTTACGACTTTTCTCGTGTTGCACGACCTTTAAACTCGTTAACTCACTGAGGGAAAAATTTAAACCTCTCCGTGTCCGAACTTTGAACATGATCTTTCACACAAACCTTACTAGCTAAATTCGTTTAGCACACTGGAACTCAAATATGGAAATATTTCTACTTGAACGCCCGAAAGGCATACTCTCTCAACTCGAAATCAACGAAACGGAATTTCGTTATTTGGCACGAAAAATTTAAATACTTAATCATGGACCCGATCAACCTTCTCATCAACACGTGCCATGTTACATAGCTCTGTTATTTCACCATTTTTCCGACTGATATTACTGGAACTTAAGATAACACCCAATCCAAGGATACTTCACTCTTCTTTGACTTATCATACAACTACGTGTACTATCTCGTTATCCCACCAAGCCTCAACATTCGACCACTAAGTGCGCGACATGGTTACCTCAAGGTGTGAACTTATCCTATTCTAAGTTCTCATTTCACTCCTGTCTTATCGGTCGCACTTCCGTGTAAGGAAACTTTTTATAAAACTTCTCAATGGAGAGAGAAACTCTTCACATTATATTAGTATTCGCTACGATGGTGAATAGTCCTAACAACCATTTTCGGGAACCGATGGATCCTCCGCGGTGCGGACCTCTTGAGAAACGAAACCTGTTCAAACGTGTTTTAAAGAAAATTCTAGCTCGGCACGGCGTACCATCTCCATTAAAATTTCAGATCGGGATACTCATCTCACTTCTAAATTCGGGATGCCTTACAAGGAACCTCGGGGACCCGTCCAAACATGAGTGTCGTGTATCATCCACTACCAACGGACCAAACAAACTTACGTTTCACATCTTGGAAAGACATGTTACAAGCTGGTATTGTTACCTTTAGTAGTTCCTCTTACAATGTCAGTTACCATTCGTGTATTAACGCCGCACTTCCGAAACCCTATATGACCACAAATGTCATACCCCTATTCGTTGGACCAAAGCATGTGGCAAGCAAATCACCGAATCCGAACTCATTCAAGAAATAACAGTTGAGATCGTTTAAGTCTAAGAAGGACTCAAGACGACCCGTAGTCGCCGAAAGGGTTATACTGATATTCGACGTAAACCTCTCGAATCCCAAGTCAGTAACTGTGTAATATTGAGAACCCGCACCTTGGGAAGGTGTAATCCGTTTCGGGAATCAGGGAAAGTTAAAACAGCGATATATTAATCCTTTTGAAATCTTGGGGCGTATTGGAACCGCCTCCTACCGTTTAGATCTCCTGACTCAATTAAAGTTTCCGTTTACCTTAAATTTCGTGTAACAAACTTAGAGATGTGTCCTACGGAACAGGAACGTGCTATCCTTCTAGATAAACCTACTATTGATGACAAACTCCCCTCCATGGGAAAAACCGGTTGAAATGGTGGATCGTAAACCAAGCCTTAATACAACGTGAAACGCCGACTATCCAAATTCGTGGATATGCCCAAGGACATATCTTCACTTATTCATAGCATTGTCAACGTAAGGTCTCGAGTAAGAAACAACGACTATTGCTTCTAACTAAATTTCGGGACGAAATTTCTTTTAAGGCGTGGGTAATGTAACATCCCGCATTTTTATGTTAAATTATTTTTAACGCCGTCTTTTTTTTATTTTATTTTATTTTAATAATATTCTTCGTATCTAGATTCGTAACCTCCGTTAGCGAACATTCATTATATTTTCGTTATTGGATTATAACGTCTCCCGTACTCTCGTGTAATTCAAAATAATTCGTTCGGTTAATTCCCGCACCCGCTTTGAAACTTGAGGGACCGAGGTTGCCAAGTGGGCAAACTAGTTGACTAGGTCAACTAGTCAACCCACCTTATCCACCACTCATTTCCACCTCCACCTCCTCTTTCTCTCTTTCTCTCTTCTTACTTCCATTTTTGAACCATAACACCCAAACACACAAATTCATCATCTAATTTCGGATTTGGAGGCTAACATCAAAACAAATTACATATTTGGAATCCTCTCTTCATCCTCTACAATTTGATATCAATTTCATCTCATTTGGGTAACTTTCTAAAATCGCTAGATTTTGTGTTTTTGATGTTTTTGAATTATAAAGTTGTTAATTAGTGTCTATGGCTCAAGTCTAACATGAATATATGACTTGTATGCTCGATTTGTTGTTTTGGAGTAACTAGCATGAACTTGAAAATGGGTTTGCTTAATCTTTGATTTTGGAAGATTAAATGTTGTTAAATTGTTAAAGTTCATGTTTTAATTGTGTTACTAGTATCACTAGTTTCATTTTGATGTGTAGGTTGATTTGTAAAACTTCAAATACATGATTAGTGATTTTGTGAATTTTGATTAGGGTTTGATGAACTTGAAATGAACTTTTGATACTTTGAATGCCATGAAATGTTGTTAGTAAGTGTTAAGTTGTATTGCATGAGTAATTACCTTCGAAACGGCATATCACATGTGTGGATTGGATTCCCGAATCATGTAATGCATTTCAAGAACTTGAAACTTTGAAAACGGACTTTAAATGATCACTTGACGATAAATCGGTTATTGGAAATGATGTTTTTGTTTGATGAAACTTGTTTAGTTGTGTTCCTTGTCAAAAGAGCTTTCCAACGATATAAGGTGCGAGTTCTAAGTGTTTGCGATTTGTGTTTTGTGCATGAAAAGATTTTGGTTTGGACTTAGAAAAACTGAAACTGGCCAAGTACCAGCTCCCGTGTATGGTCGCGGCGAGACAATTGTGGGCCGCGGCGCGGCATAAGCCGTGTCCAGGTTCTGACCTCCTTGGTCAAAATAAGAAAAATGTTTGGCACGCTATGGACCTCCGATTCATATGAGACTTGTTCTAACATGCTTATATATGAATAAAAACCTCAGAAAAATAGTTCGGGACCCGACCCGAACATGTTGACTTTTTCGTTGACTTTGACCGACCAAAGTTTGACTTTTTGTCAAACTTGACCAAATGATTATGCAATCTTTCTAACATGATTCTTTACTTGTATCTTGCATGAAACTTGACAATTTGATTCACATGCTTCATAATCGAGTCGTAACGAGCCATATGACTAATTGAACATCTTTGACCTATCGTGTTTACCGTTATTGATACAACCTATATGTTTAGGTCAAGACTAGCTTTGTCTTTGCACGCGTTTACTTTTTGAAGTACTTTATTACTCTTGCACTCAAGGTGAGATCATAGTCCCACTTTTACTCTTTTGAACTTACATTTGGGATGAGAAAACATAAACATTTCTTTTTAACTAAGTGAACACAAGTAGAGGAAAACAAACATTCTACATACGAGTTTAGAACAAAATCCTCAATTCGATTATCATTGGTTACTCTTGCAGTGTGTAAGTGTAGGCGTGAACTTATGTTGTATGGCCATATGGGTTTGACAAACCTTCATCTAGGACAGTTAGCTACCGTCTACGGATGAAATATATTTTCGAGAAATAGTATTGTTCTAGCACTATTAATGGGGTTCAACGGACGAAATGTTAAGCCTTGATAATTGGGTGCTCGTGAATATTAACTTTTAGAATGTATTACTATTTTATCAATGTTGCAAATCTTGTGGTTTGACTTACTCTTACTCACTTACTTACTTAAACCTATGATTTTCACCAACGTTTTCGTTGACAGATTTCTATGTTTTTTTCAGGTCTTTGAACGCTATGTGAAACATGCTTCCGCTCATTATTTGATACTTTCTTTGGATGTCGAGTATACATGCATTTCATGGAGCGTCTTTTGACTTTCTTTAAAACTGTGTCGCATAGGTTTCACATGTAACTATAACCTTGTAACGTAACTTTTAGATGAATAATTCTTGTAAACTTTGAAACAATCTTTATTTTTGAAAGGAATGCGACATATCTTTGGTCAAACGTCACGTTAAAGACCTATGACCACGCAACGGGACCTAAGTAGTCAACGCCGTCAATTGAAGATTTGTCGGGGTCGCTACATTGGAGAAGCCATGAAGGCATCTCCTTTCACAAGGTCGGAATGTCTTCTACTGATGCTCAGCCATACTCAAAGACTTGGGAGTCGCCTCAAGACATATCATATTACTACTTGCTACACACACAACTCAGCACGAGACCCAGATTAAATTTCTAGAAAGGAACCTAATGACTTTACCTAAACTCGAACATTTTTAAGAAATTTCGGGACACTTAGGCATTGATGCATGACCTACGAAACCTACGAACCCACACCGAGAAACCATGAGATTAATTATGTAGATTTTATTTTGAAATAGCATAGATAAAGCACCGTTAGATGAAATTGAGTAGAACTTGATGTGATCACGTTACATTGACCATATGGAGTGATATTGTAATGAACGTACGATTTAGTACAATATAATGATGCCAGGCCAGCGTGATTATATTGAAGTAAATCATGTAGAAGTCCCAATGTTACTATATAAGGAATATGAAGCGATTCAAAGGAAATTTTGGTAGGAACCACTTGAGTATACGCATTATGGTCTGTTGGAGGTAGAGAAAGAATAACCACTTGGCCCAGATACTGTACAAGGAGGGCCTTGATTGCAGAATTGATAAACCAAAAATTTGTTATAGATATAGACACCCTGGACACTTAAGAAAAAAGTTCTCAAATAGGAAAAACTTTGGACTTACTTGCGGTAGAGCAATCGTTTTCTCATCTATGGAGACTCGCATGGATCCTGATTTTAGTTAGGGTACGTTTCTTCACAACATTTTATTTAATACTAGAGCGATAGAAACCTTATATCTAAGAACCTTAGTGTTATGACTAATAAGCCATTAATAACCATGAGAGTTAAGTATTCTCTAGGACAAGCCAATGGTAAGCTGGCAGAAATAGAGGAATAATTTGAGGTAGTACCTTAAAATTAACAGGTGGGTCATTGGAGATGACCTCTTGCCAACAAAACTTGGAAGTTTTAATGTAGTAGTTGGAAAGGATTAGTTACCTATGCACAAGCAGATGTTATCTGAGAAGATTGATAGAATTTTTCACGGTAGTATAATAAGATTTGGTTGGAATGAACCTTAAGATTAACCTAACACCCATCAAGTTAGGAAGCTTGATGTAAAAGTTGAAATGGACTTTAGGATTAACCTAATACTCATCAAGTTAGGAAGCTTTGATGAAATAGTTGGAATGGACTGGCTTTCAAAGATGAAAGCGAAAGTTATTTATAGTGAGAAGATTATTCGTATACCTCGCGAGAATGGTGAGCCAAAAGCCATCTGGGTTACTTCAACAACCCAAAATCCCACAATGAAAATGGGAAGGAATAACAATGGATTTCATCACAAAGCTACCGAAAACGGTAGGCGGTTATGACACTACCTTGGTCATTGGTGACCGTCTCACCAAAACTGCTCACTTCCGAACCATCAAAGAAACCTATACAACGGACAAACTTACATAAAGATACATAAAGGAAATTGTATCCCGTCAATTCAGCGATTCAAATTCTATATTAAGGACTACCCAAGAATCTTATTTGATACTCATTATTACGTGACTCTAAATCCTAACTTATTCCGAGAGATTTCTTATTCGATGATACCACACCATCATCCTTCTTACTTCGATATTAGTCATGCCAGTTCAAAATTTTCCAAAATCAATGGGTGATTAGTTCTCACTCTCATACTCTCTCATTCATATCTCACTTATAAGCAACAACTTCACACTTAAGCATCTTTGGTCGAAGGACTTATGCCCTACTAATAGTCATCAACCACATTTAAATTCAAAAGCTTTTATTACCTCAAATATCACCCGAAATTTTCAAAATCTTTTACTCAATCCTCATCAATCTTTTTCCAACTTGTAACCTCCGAAGTATGAAAATTTTGTTTGCCAAAATTTTACTCACACTATTTTACTGTGCGATCCTCTCAAAGTTTTATAAAAATAAATTTATTTGCCATTCGTGCAAATTTTTGAAATCGTATATGTTATATAAAATAAAGTAAATAATTACTTATTTTTGACTAAGACATATGAAATATTACTTTCACTTTTACAAACCAAATCTTTTATTCAAAAGACATTTTACTTGGAATAGTACATGTTGTACATAACTCTAGTTTACTAGAACTTCGTTTCTTTTCTTACATTGTTACCTTAAACAATTTCTATAAAATTTTCGTTGCTTACTATATAAACTTTTTTTTTCGTTGCTTATTCGTATCCAAGTCATTATGAAGACTGACAACCGTCAAAATTGAGAGATTCATGTGTGCGTGTATGTGATGAAGGCACTTACTACCATGTCATGCAGAGCCTCCGGGCATCCACTAACACTTAAACCATTCAAAATTTCTGCGTTACCCCAGGAATCTTATTTGTCACACCTGTCGGAGCGATGCTCTTCCTTACGTAGCTCGAAGTCCTGACTTATTCCAAGAGATTCTCATCTAGCGATATTAACACCATCAGTATTCCGACTTTAATATTAGTCATAACCTGTTGGCATTTTGCAAAGTCAAGAAGCGATTAACTTCTCATCCTCGTGCTCTATCCTTCATACCTCACTTTTTTAGCAACGGCTTCGCACGTGAACATTTTTGGGCCAAAGACTTAAGTCCTGATAATCATCAAAACTACATTTAATTCATTAGTTTTCATTACCTAGTAACATGTCAACCGATGATTCAAAGATTTTTCACTCGACCTTTTTCAACTCGTAACCTCTGAAATGCGAAAAACTATGTTTATCAAAAATTTTACACGTTAATTTTTAAACGTTGTTTATTTGTGCAATCCTCACGAGATTTATGGACAAATAAAAGTAATAAAATTTTTCTGTCACTTATGCGAATTATAAAATCATATATGTATGTATATAATTTACCCTTACTTATTCTGGTTAGTACATACTAAGTTATGCCTGTAAATTATTTGAAAATCGCTCCTTTATCGAGTTATTTAACTTAAGTCAAATAGTTTTGTGCAAAATGGTACACGTTGCACATACTTCTAAATTTACTAGGAACTTTGTTCCGTTTATGTTGTCACATCAAACGTTTAAAGGTTTTCAAAACTTCTTTGGTTGATTTTATTAAAGGTTTTCGTATTAGACTACACCATGTATGGATCACACTTCTTCTCGCCCTCCGTTGAGGATGAAGATTACTATTAAAATCTTTGTTAAAAGCTCTTCAGCCACTTTGGATGGAAAATTTATAAAATTCATTAGGAAGTCTTCTCGCTCATAAAATGTTCCTTTTAAGGTTAGACAGGGCAAAAACGCGGGCTGATAAATCAGTTTTCTGAGGTACACTCGGTGGTCACCCCATGGTAGGAAAGGCACTAGTTGGGTTTCTACTCTCAATATTTCACGACTAATCGCAACCCCCTCGTAAACATCATCTCTATGAATCGGTATGTTGAGGTACAAGGAATAATTTTTGAGATTCTTTTCACTTGGAGTAAACCATTCTTTATGACCAAGGGTTCACGTATCTTCTCATTCGCGCATCCCCTTAAGTATAAGGATAAATTCAGATCAACCCGCTCGAAGAATTCACTCTCGTTCAAAGATCACACCTTTCGTGCGATTTTCTTTCGGAAATGTAATATAGGATACTTTAAGAATCTATGAATCTTGTTATCCTCTTAGAAGAGACTGCTTAAAACGTCTATAACACTGATGTGGTTACTCTATATATTTCTTCCTTTGTTGGTTACAACTATATGTTGTTCTACTTAATGATAACCATAACTTCAACATGTAACTGAAAGGATAAAGTTACATTATGGAACTGTGCTTTCATTCCATCCAAGGATAAGTTCACACGCAAGATGTTGTGATCACCATATTTTCCATTCTATCTGTCAGCTTTGTATTGCGACATAAGCGCTCAATGTTTTAGATGAGTTTGGTAACATTCATGATGTATTTCAGACATCCAGCTTACTGAAGATGCCTGTAAGGCTAAAAACATCATCTTTCCTTTTGTGGGTGTATATTCAGACGACATACTCATGTTAACTAGAAACAAAATCAATTTGTTGATCTCTTAGGACAAGAGACTTAATCAATGGCATATACCTATTCTTACTTTTATACGCCCAAGTACCTTTCAAGGTAAATAGGTCACTTCTGAGCCCACGAGTCCCTCAAAACTTTGATACGTTCCTTCTTCTTCAAATACGGTACTGTTGTTAGTCACTCCTCAAAATTTCAGGACGAAATTTTCTTTAACAGGTGGGTAATGTAACGACTCGACTTTTTCGACTTATATTTGTGCTTACTACTTTCACGAAACTGCGTATTTGTGCGTACTGAGCTATATTATACTCTGAGATCTTACTACATGTGGATTACTTTCGTTTATATATTAAAACGTGTCATTAATTACGTAGGTTACTTAACTTGATCCCCGAATGGCTTTTACGACCGTTGGTGTCACTTGACGTTTGAAACGAGCTATGTACTTGGTACACGTTTAACTTTGGTCATAATTGGAATATTATGACTATGTAATACTAATTGTTACTTTCTAATAACAATTACTTGGATTATTGGATGCTTAATTACGCTTAGTAATTTACTAAAACACACTAGTTAGTCTTGTTGGACTTTCTACCCTGTTGGACTTTAGCCCACCCTATTCTAGCTAGTGGACTATTTAATTAGCCCAATTATTAATGGATTATGACCCATTTATATGTAAGACAAATACCCATTTATAAGAGTCAACATACTAGCATTTTTGTTTACCATTATCACTAATGTTGCATGATATCCCAACATAAGCACCAACTTTAGATCACCATTAACCAAAAAGCAAAAGTTGTCCCCCACCTTGTCCCCCATAAACCTACGGCCTCCCTCCCCATATTTCCCTATAAATACCACACAAACCTCACCCATTTTACACTTGATCTCATTCACAAATTACACACACTTACTCTCTAATTCTCTCTCTAGTCTTTCTCACTATAAAAAGTGTAAGTTTTAAATTTTCTTCTTCTTCTTCTTCTTCTTCTCTTCTCAAAGTCGACATCATCATCATCATTAAAGGATCTAGCTTTTTAGCTTTTTGATCTTGTTATATCTTGTAGATTCAAACTTGGGTTTGAATCCTTTAAGAACATGAAAGATTTAAGCTTTTTAGCTTTGAATCTTCATTTACTTGTTAGATCTAGGTTTTCTAGCTTATGATTTCTTTATTTTGTTATAAAGATCAAAACTTGTGTTTATGATCTTCATGTAACTTGAAGATATAGTCTTTTGCTTTAAGGATCTTCAAGAACATTAAAGATCCAAGTTTTCTAGCTTAAGGTTTCATTATTTTGTTAAAGATCTTAGATTTTTAGCTTATGGTCTTATTACTTTTACTAGATCTTAGCTTTCTAGGTTATGGTCTCATTAATCTTGTAAAAATCCAAGCTTTCTAGCTTAGGGTTTTCTTAATACTTGCGATCTAAGTTATTATTGTAGATCTCACTTACTTGGAACCTTTTTGTGATTTTTGTGATGATAAAGATCAATTCTTCATCATCTCATATGATGAAGATGCATAAACTTGTGTAAAAAGGACAAAGGTTGAAGCTTTATTGGGTTTATGCAATAAAGAGGCAACCTTGATGTTCAAAACTTGTAAAATGATAGCTTTTACTCTTAGTTGTGTGTTGATGGTTGAAACTTGGTCAAAGTGATGCTAAAACATCAAAGAGTTGTACACTTGAAGCTTACAAGCATCAAGGATGAGAACCGTGATGAGCATCAAGCACCAAGAATCCCACCGGAGCACTTGTTTACTGTTTTTCGGGGTCTGATCAGACTCTTTGGGAATCTAGAAAACTGATTTTCAGATAGTTCGTTTTGAGTAGATAACTTTTCATTTAAGACTCACCTAAATCCGATATACGGATAGGATTTATAGCCTTTCAAAAATCACTCCACCTTTGTAACGTCGTGCTGAAAATTCTGACCTACTCACACTTAAACTATCGCCACAGTCAAACGAAGACGAGTTAGGTTCTGAAAATTGGTCAGCGGTTAGAGGACTCACATACGGAGCCTTGGAAACTGACTACGCATCTTTTCGATTTGTATAGAGGTCGTAAAATCTGTCCAAAGTCAGCCTATTGTTTCAATCTCTATTCTTGTTAAACTTACTTTACCTTTTACGAATGATGAATGATGATGATGATGATGATGATGATGATGGTGATGATGATGATGATGATGATGACGATGACGATGATGATGATGATGATGACGATGACGATGATGATGATGATGATGATGATGATGATGACACTTAAGACTTAATTTATGCACTTTTAAACTTTTGGGGACAATATACTGACTTAGTGACCTTTGACTTAGGTTGACGACCTTTCAGACCGACTTACTACTTGCATACTTTTCGTATCGACTTTTACTGCTTATTCACTGTGAGTTATAGCTTCCCTTTTTTACTTTACTATTTTTGGGACTGGGAATACATGCGCTTTTATGTTTTACATACTAGACATGAGTACTTAAACTTTATATATGTGTGGGTGATATAACGGCACAAAGATTCCCCTTAGCATGGTAACGTTTAATCATTGGTTTTTGAACCGGTGAACGCGAATATTAGATATGGATCCATATGGTTTGACATCCCCACTCGGGCTAGTCGCGCTATCATTTAACGGGTGTTTGATACTTCGAGGACATACGCACTCACCAAGTGTACTTTTAGGGGGTATTATTATTACGTTAAGTTAGTTACCTGGTGCCCACGGATAAGCATATACTTTATCATACTGATTTTTATTGCTGGTTGAAGTACTGAAATCTCGTGGTCTACATTACATTACTGATTACAAACAAACTATAGCTCACCGACATTCGTGTTGACTTTTAAGCGTGTATTTCTCAGGTGCTTAGACGTTGTTGCTTCTGCTGTTATAGTCTTGGTATTATAGACTTGCTGTTACAGACTCGCTGTGTTAGACTTCCGCTGCTTTACTTAGAGATGTCTCAATCATGGAACTTTTACTTTGCATTCACATCTTATGTTACATTTGAACAACGGCTTTGTAATGACCTTTGTGTCACGTACTTATGTTAATGCTTTCTATTTGTAGAAGCACGTTATCTTTGTAAAACATTAGACGTTGGTAAAGACGTCGCCTTTTCATGAATGCAAAACTAGTTTTTTAAAACAGCATGTAGTATTGTACCGTGTAATGGACCTGTTGTTGATGATTCGTACACGATGGTTTTGTACGGGGCGTCACACACTATCTTTACGGAATCAAAAGTACTATTTTCACCGACCACAAAGCTTCTAACACTAGATGTGTGGCTTAACTTTGTAATCTTAAATGGTTGGAATGTCCATGTCCCCAACACCAAATGCCACATCCTATGCGATGATGATGGTTCAAAGGCTGCAAAGCCCACGGTAGGTGGCCACTTCGTAACCATGGTTACCAAATTCTTTAATATCAATCTTTGATCTCTTAGAGGGTGAGAAAGTTCCGATGAAAAAGACCTCCATGAACGACTACCTAGGTTTCAACATCATCATGAAGGAGGATGGTACATATGTTGCGTATGTTAGAACCTTGAATGACGAAAATCCGGCAACACAACATCAAACTGGGGCGAGCGAAAGCTCGAGTGCATAACCATAAAGGGGATATGATTTGAGCCTCGGGGCTAGGAAATTCTTCCAACAACAATTTGATGGGATAAACCAAAATACGAACCAACGAATGTTTGAGCTTGGTTACAACCAAGCAGGCCAAGTCTACGACATCAAATGGTTTTGTCACTCCATTGAAAGAATGTACACTAATCCTCAAGCTCCTTACCTTCCATACCATGAGCCATGGAAACCATACGTGGACTCCAACCCAGCACCACCTTACCTGGCCCCTTTTATGACCCGAACTATGCCTTGTATCATGCAGATGAGTTATACAATCTTGAACAAGCAAGTTTGCGTCAAGAACAACAAGCAAAGGAAAAGAGGAAAATGAAGTCAGAGCATGATAGAGGCTGAATTAGGAATGACGTTCCTTATAAAGGAACATGGTTCCAGAATTACACTAAGAACGACGTTCCATAACTAGGAAGGACGTTATTCCCCTGAACCAGGAATGACGTTCCACATGGCGGAACGACGTTCCTATCGCAAAAATTGGGCAGAAAACTTGGGGTATAAATAGTTTAAGTTGGGGTTATCAATTGTGTAATTAGTTTTAGGGTTTGTGCAGCTCAAGAGTTTAGATCGTAATTAGGGTTTTATCTTAATATTTCATCAATTTCATCATCAACAACAAGGATTAAAGAGCAACCTAAGATCTAGGGCTTGAAGCTTCATCATCTTCATCTTCAACCTTTAGCTTAATTTTGTATTTTCTTATTTTGGTACAATTTCTACTTCAAACTTGCAATATGTCATTTTATTGTTATGATTTTTGTTGTTCTAGTCATGCTTGGCTTGAACCATTGATGTACACTTAGTTTTGAAACTTGTAATGTTATGGTTTTTCATTGAATGAATCTACTTGGTTGATTGATTGAGTGGTTTTTATTAAAATTAATCAAAGATCCTTTACTACCATTTATTTTTGGTTTTACTTTGGTTATATGAATTGATTAAGTTTCTCAAAGGGATTTGATTAGCAAATTGGTTCATACTTCAACACCACAAGGGTGATCTAGACAACTAGATTGGGAACACAAGGGAATGGGTTCTTAGTTCAGTTGGTTTCCAAATCATCTTTTGTCAAGGTGGTAATGTTTGGTGTTCTTAAGGGATTAAGATTGCTAAAAGGATTGAAAGGGATTTCAATCTAGGTTAAGTATCAATAACTAATTCATCATACAACTAGATCTAATTAATATAGGTTTATGGGAATTTACAAGTATTAATATGGTCATTAGAGTTTTAGTAGGGATACTAGAACAAACCATTCAATTATAATTGGTCAAAGAACAATCCAAATGCTTCAAGTGAATCAACCAAGTGTGCATGCCTTTATTATATTATTATTACAATCATTTCTACTCATTCATTTTTACAATAGTCTTAAAACGTCCTTTGAACAACCCCCCCCCCCCCACCAAACAAACTTAGGATAATTAATAGTTTTCATGAATTCAGTTGGCAAACAACGCTCTCTTGGGACGAATCTTAAACTAAAACTTGCTTACTACAAGGATTGAGTCATAGTTTCTCATTGCTGTCACTTAATCGAGTCCATGTTTATTTAAGTTTTTTATCAAAAGAATCATGTATGTGCAAGAGCTACTTTTTGGCGTCGCTACCGGAGAATTTTAAAACAAGTAGGGAAGAAGAGGAAGAGAGGCGAAGAGCCGAGTTTGGAGGTCAAAGTAGTGGAGGCTTTGGTCCAAGTAGTTGGTATGGAAATTTTTGGCCTTGATCCCCCGGGTAATGATGTCATGAATTTGTGTTTGGTAATCCTTTTATCATGTGGTTCTTGTTGGGTAACCTTTATTTGAAAACATTTGGTTTTTAATAATGGTGGGATGGTTGGGTTGGATTTGAAAACAGTGTTTCGTTTATGTTGGATATTTGTAGGTATATTTGATGATGGTACTTTGGATGTTATTATTTGATGTGTTTGTGTTGATTTGGATATCCGGATGGTTTGTGATTCACGGATTATGATTTTTCTAGGCATGTATAACTTGATATTTCTATATTCGTATTTGTAATATCTTATTTGGAATGTCTTGGTATTATTGATTGTGCATGCTTTTTATGGTATTACTTATATTATGTTTGTGATTGGCAATTGAATTATGATGGTTATTTGGATGAATGATTGTGTTGATTTGGAATCTTGGAATGTTTGTGATGATGGTATACTTGAGATCTTGGTGGGTGCTATTACTTGCATAAGTATCGCCCCACTCATATTGTGTCATGTGAACATAATTTCATTGTAGGGAAGCCATTGGCAAATGGTTCCTTACTTTAGGTTCAACAAGTAGCACAACAACAACAATTGCAAGAAATTTGGTGACTTTGTTCTTCCCATTTGGCGACAACAACACGCGTGTGAATCATTGGCCGGTCGTTTTCTCTTCTATTCTCTATTCTTTTTCAAATGTCCCTCAATTTAACTCATATAACTTTGTTCAAATGTAATGAGGGCATTACATTACACAAAATGTAAGGGGAGAGTAAATCTCGGGCCATTTTAAAAAAAAAATTTGGGTAAAAACTTGTCACATACACTTAAAACAAGAAAAACTTGCATTGTTAAAATAATTTTTGGAACAATTGAACACCATTAAACATGAAAAAGGTTACATCTTTAACAAGAACAAATGGTTAACAATTGTACATCAAGGATAATTCCAATTATCCTTTGATTGGAAGTATAGTCTTCCATTGTATTGCAATATATGAGTGGTTAAAGGTTTCATATTTTACACTCAAAAGTGATTCACAACCACTCATTTAAGGGAGTAAAGTCTCTCGAATTTCGAGACACTCAGTGTAGAAGACTTCCGAATCTACACTGTTTTATACCGACATCATTTCAAGATGTAGGGTACGGTAGGAAGAGGAGCCTCGTAGCTTCACAATGTGCTTTCCCATGGGGGATGACCTCGTGGCCCTTCTTCTGAATATGCTTACCCTATGTCACAAGGAATAACAGGTGTATTCGGGAGTAGTCACCTTAAACCTGAGGGTGACCATATCCTACCTTAATCAACCAATTATAGTAATGTGTTATTTACTTCACACATTATCTAAAAATCTAAGCATAAAAGCATTGACAAGTGGGAAGTAAGGCCCCATGAGGCATTGAATCATGGAATTGACCATTGTTATCATCGCCTTCGAACTGGGGGGCAGTCTATCTTTGATGGGGTACCGGGGTAACAAGTGTTCGTGCGGTCATTCCAAAACCGGATTGGATTGTATTCACATAGCCTTTAAAAACCAATAAAAATTTCGGATAACTTGTCTTGTGTAAAAGCTTGACTCATTTTCCTTTTCTAAAACAACAATGGTTTTCTAAAAAGCCTTGTGTTCCCTAAGGTCAAAAACTTTTGGGATGATTCACGATCATGACATTCCAAGTTCCAATTTGAAGCATGTGGTAACCATCAATTTGATATTATGTTGAGCTTGCTAGAGAAGAAGGATTCAATGTGTTCTGTTGAAGATGTTCTAAGGAGGAAGGAGAGTTGGTGATAGTTGTGTTTATGGTGATTGTTGAAGATGAGTTTAGGCTTGAAGTTGAAGCCATGAGAGTGTTTAAGGAGTTTGCATTGTGTGCTTTGTCTTTGCTAACGGCAAAATGTGGATTGGAACCCCACCAACTAAAGTTCCACCCGTCAAAAAGCTTGAAGTAAGTGAAGAAGCCATGTTTGTGAAAGTTGGTGCATGTTAGAGAGATTGTGAAAGAAGTTAGAATATACTTGAATTGGAGTTGTTTTAAGGAGAGTTTGGAAGATTGGCCAAGGTTGAAGCATGTTTGTTGACTAATAGCTTAAACTTTTGAGATTTGGCTTGAAGTCCATTTATAGGTGTAAAATTGACCTAGTTTTCAAAGTCAAAGCCAATGACTAGAAGTTTGAGCAAGTTAGAGTTCGCTTTGAGTTCATGTGAAGAAGAAGTTGCCCAACAGTTCAAGTCCAAGAGTGATCAAAGAACGACAAGTGCATTGAGGTAATTCGTTGCACTTTGGTCTTATTCATTTGAAGTCAACTTACATTACTATTTATTAAAGTCTTGGCTTGAGCTTGTTGGATGGTATTTCTTGTTTGTCCTCCTTGTTTTACTCATATCTTGCTTGAGGACAAGCAAGATTCAACTGTAGCGGGTTTTATATTGCGCATTTTCATTGTGTTTCTCAACGCAATATCTACCTCACTTTGCTTGGTTTCATGGTTATTTTTGCTCAAAAGTGTTGAAAAAAGGGTTAGTCATGTTCTTGAAGGAATTACAATCTTGGGTTTGATATTGGTGCAAAATTGACCAAATGTGATGTGTAAAAGTTCAAAGAAAACTGCAAGTTACTGAAAATACTAAGAACGACGTTCCACCACAATGGAACGACGTTCCATCAACTAGAACGACGTTCCACATATAGGAATGATGTTCCACCTAGGCAAAAGCACTTTCCAACTTCAAAGAACGACGTCCCAATACAAAGGAAAAGATGAAAATGAAGACAGAGCTTGATAGAGGCCGAAATGGGAACGGCGTTCCTATTAAAGGAATGGCGTTCCACAAATATACCAAGAACGACGTTGTAAGACAAGGAACGATGTTCCATCTATTAACCAAGAATGACGTTCCTCAATTAAGAACGACGTTCCAGTCGCATTTTCTGGGCAGATTTTTTTGGGGTATAAATAGTTTAAGTTGGGGTTATCAATGTGTAATTATTTTAGGGTTTGTGCAGCTCAAGAGTTTAGATGTAATTAGGGTTTTCTCTCAATATTTCATCAATTTCATCATTAATAATGAGGATTAAAGAGCAACCCAAGATCTAGGGCTTGAAGCTTCATCATCTTCATCTTCAACCTCTAGCTTAATTTTGTATTTTCTTATTTTAGTACAATTTCTACTTCAAACTTGCAATATGTCATTTAGATTCACTTTTATTGTTATGATTTGTGTTGTTCTAGCCATGCTTGGTTAGAACCATTGATGTACACTTGGTTTTGAAACTTGTAAGCTATGGGTTGTTCTTATTTATGTTATGGTTTGATTGAATGATTCTACTTGGTTGATTGATTGAGTGATTGTTATTGAAATTAATCAAAGATCCTTTACTACCATTTATTTTGGGTTTTAATTTGGTTATATGAATTGATTAAGTTTCTCAAAGGGATTTGATTAAAAAATTGGTTCATACTTCAACACCACTAGGGTGATCTAGACAACTAGATTGGGAACACAAAGGATTGGGTTCTTAGTTGTGTTAGTTTCCAAATGATCTTTAGTCAAGGTGGTAAAGTTTGGTGTTCTTAAGGGATTAAGATTGCTAAAAGGATTGAAAGGGATTTCAATCTAGGTTAAGTATCAATAACTAATTCATCATATAACTAGATCTAATTAATATAAGTTTATGGGAATTTACAAGTATTAATGTGATCATTAGAGTTTTAGTAGGGATACTAGAACAAACCATTCAATTATAACTAGGTCTTAATTAGTCAAAGAACAATCCAAATGCTTCAAGTGAATCAACCAAGTGTGCATGCCTTTACTATATTGTTATTACAATCATTTCTACTCGTTCGTTAGTTTTACAATAGTCTTAAAATGTTCTTTGAACAACCCCCCCCCCCCCCCCCCCGACCAAACAAACTTAGGATAATTAATAGTTTTCCTAAATTCAATTGGCAAACAACGCTATCTTGGGACGAATCTTAAACGGAAACATGCTTACTACAAGGATAGAGTCATAGTTCTCATTACTTGTCACTTAATCGAGTCCATGTTTATTTAAGTTTGTTATCAAAAGAATCATGTATGTGCACGAGCTATCAATCGTAGAGAGTAAATAATATGATTTTTCAATACATTGAAAAATATGACACGGTCTTCGACAGATTCACGAACCTATAATAATAATATATATATCAAATAAAAAACAATTATATTCGAATAATAATTATATCATATTTATATGATACTTTCAATTAGTCAAGTTAGTAGTCCTTTGTTAGTAGTCCAAGTCCAATAGTCCAATAGTCGTCCAATAATCTATATATATATATATATATATATATATATATATATATATATATATATATATATATATATATATATATATATATATATATAAGCTTATAATCACCCCAAGACGTATTGTTTACGTATTGTCTTTGCATCAATCCAGTGACGTATTGTATACGTATTATCTTAGAATTAACCAAGACGTATTGTATACGTGTTGTCTTAGTATTTATCAAAACTTATTGTATACGTGTTGTTTTGGAATGAACTAAGATTATTATATATATACATTCTAGGAATTAACCAAGATTATAATATTTGGTTATACTACTGATAACATGTCCAAATATATTTAGGATATCAGAAAATTTAGCAAGGAAATTATTAATATAGTTTTTATATGATGAATTTCGTCCATATAACGTTAATCCTAGCAGATTTTGTTTTGCTCATAAAATATTCATTACAACTCTATTTTAAGTGAATCAAATTTCTATAGACTCATTAAGATATGGAGTTTTTAAAAAAAAATTAAAAGGTCAGCCTATTTAGAAATGTTTAGAGTTCTACCCTCTTTTTGTGTCGTGGACAGATTTGAAAGAATTCGGGCATCAACCCAACATATGATTTTTTATAAAATACTTTCAATTTGTATAAAATCATGAAAATTTTTACTGAAAGTCATATTTACATATATTAACATGTTTCTAGAGTCTTAGCCTCAAACTCAAAGTCTAAGATAGGTTTTTCGTTTTCCTCCCAAAACAGTCCACTTTTACCGAATAGAGACTAATTGATGTATGTTAAGTTTTTAAGGTGTTCTTCATATATACAAGTTATAAGTTCGTATAATAACTTAATATAACATCATAATACATATAAAAAGTGTTATTAGAGTTAAGTTAGAAAGATTAGATTAATTTTTTAAACAAATTTAGAATCAACCAAACTATGTTCTAGTTGTTATTAGTTATGAACTCTTATATAGATAGCTATAAAAGTATGAATTGAACAAGGCTTTAGGTAAGGTTAATACCTTGATTTAAGAAATAAAGTTGTTGAGTATAAGAAGAGTTTCTTGTACTTAAAAGACTCCTTGAAATGGTGCTTAAAGAAAACCAAACTTGGAAGCAAAACTTGAATCAAAGTAAGCGTCATTGATCACTTAATCTAAGTTGTTTATCGATTATTTTTAAGCTAGTTTTTGATGTAGATGATGAAAGCTTATAAGAACTTGAAGATAGAAGATTAGAAAGAGTTTTTGGAGTAAGAAAATAGAGAGAAAACTTGAGAAAAATTTGAAATAAAATGAGTTATATATATATATATATATATATATATATATATATATATATATATATATATATATATATATATATGTATGTATATATATATATATATATATATATACAAAAATTTTGTTACTTTATGACAAAATATCTAGAATAAGTTAAATGTTATGAAGTCATGCATGACATAATACTCTATTAATGCATATTTTCATTGGTATATACTAATAGTAAATACTTCTAGAAGCTGCAAATAATACGTGTATAATATCGTATAAATACGAGTAGAATTCTTGTGAAAAATAAACGAAAATACAAGTATAGCTATCCTTTATATGTACTTGTATCTTATAATATGTATTCAATACTTTTAAGAATGTATTTATACTCATAATGCATTATATATAAATATATTTTAACATAACTTAATTACGTCGTTTAAATACTAACTATATATATTGTTCGAAAACTCTTATGTTAGTAGTATGAAAATGTATATATGATACTTTGTTAATATACATAATAAGATATTTAATTATCATATTTTCAAGTTATATATATATATATATATATATATATATATATATATATATATATATATATATATATATATATATATATATATATATATATACACACACACACACAGACACATACACACACAAATATATAATTAATACAAGTTATGACGTTTGTGAATCGTCGGGATAAAAGGGTGGTCAAATGCTTGTATAAAACTCTTTTAGAAGTTTTAAAACTTTTCGAAATTCATTGCTTATCATGTCGGAATAGTAATATCATGTAAAGATTAAGTTTAAATTTGGTCGAAAATTTCTGGGTCGTGACAGTACCTACCCGTTAAAAGAAATTTCGTCCCGAAATTTGGCTGATAAAAGTTAATATTGAAAACAAGAATATTTTTTGTGAAAAAACATGAATAGAATATATGTAGAGTTTCACATCATGGAGTAATATGAATAAAGCAATTCGGTAACGAGGAGAGTATGAATGAAGCTGTCGTAAAAGTGTGAAATGAGGTAATAAATGTTCGCCTTAACTTTTGACATAGTCACGGTTGATTTCCGGAATTTAAGGGATTTAAAGAAAATCTTCGTAATCTATATAAGATTTGATTCTTCGATAATTAAGGATATTATGATCCTCTTTAATTAAATGTGGAATCTGCCTCGATTGTTATGTCTGATAATTCACTATAAATTTACCTCTTCTGTTACCTTATTTTCTCAACTCCTATCTTCTCTTCATCGATTCTTATTCCAAGGATTGTGAAGATGCTCAATCCATCTCCGGTTCTTGACATTATCCTGACTATTGCAACAATCATCCTTCTTTTTCAACTACCACCAGAGGAATCTGCTTATTTCTACTATGCTCTAGGGATTATTGTATTTAAAATTCTCCCGTATCTTTATATTGCTATACGCATTGATATACACGGTTTTTAATTTCTATGTTGGTGTCGTGCTTATATTCTCCCTTATATTTCGAAGCTCCATGCTTTTGTTTTCTCTTCTTGACTTTAAGTAAAGCAAGTAAAACGTCTCGAGTTTGTAGGAAATTTTGAATGAACATAACTAATGTTCTAAGTAAGAAAGAAAATGTTATAGCACGATTAAATTAGCAAAATGCTGGAATCACAGAAAAGATAGAACTATCAAGAAAATATTTTCTTAGTATGTTCAGAGTTAAGTAGAATGAAAGAGTCATGTATCATGGCACAAGATGAGGGTAAGGTATGTCAATCATTACCATCATCACGTTCCATTAGAAATTCAACATGACTCACTGTAATATAACAATGAAACAACCCAAACCAAAAACTAACCGAATACGCGGAATAATTTTTTTTTTTTAAGTCAGAAGGGTGCGCCACGCGCACCACCTTAGGGTGCGCGGCGCGCACAGGCCCAATTCAATTCTGTCTGGTTTTGTCAATTTTCAAATAAAGATCTCCCACTTCCCGACATATTTAGACGAAACGCTTTTTACCACATGTTCATATATATAAAACTAACACGAATCCATCATAAAATAAGTTTTACAAAATGGGGCCCACATCGGCCGTTTTACGAGTTTCGTACAAATCATGAGTTTCGACCACATTAGTTTAATTTCCAAATGACACTATGAGCATGGTGTTTGGGGGTTAAATTACCCAAGTCTCGGTCAAACTCCAAAAGCTATCACATCCCAAAAGCGTCCCCTAAGCAACAAGCGGGATCTCTAATCCAATCGAATGCCCTTACCCTTGTCAACGCCGGAGCCTATAAAAAAATAAACAACGAGAGGGTAAGCAAAGCTTAGTGAATGCAATAATTATACCCATATATATATAATATACCTACTTGCAATCACTTACACATATACCGCATACATGCTAGCAATACAATTAGCATACCATCTCAAGTACAAAGCTAATAATCTCCAACAAACCGCTACTAGCGTAATCAATAACATATAATCGACATAATATAATATGCTACAAAACAATACGCAACCATGGTTAACCATTCTCGCGTCATGGTGCTATCGGCTCTTTGGTTCACACCATACGCATTTGTCATGATGCTACCGGCACTTTGGTTCACATCACAACTCGAGTCATACTCACGCTAGAGTGCTACCGGCTCTTAGGTTCACACTCTAACAACGCTAAGGTGCTACCGGCTCTTTGGTTCACACCCTAACAAATCATGCTATAGTGCTACCGGCTCTTTGGTTCACACTACAACACACGTACTATGACGCTACCGGCTCTTTGGTTCACATCATAGCACGCCCACACATACTATGGCACTACCGGCTCTTTGGTTCATACCATAGCATACAAATAAAAACATTACATACATATGCATATAATCATTCCACTCACCTTAACGCCTTCGGTGAATGTTTTATAGTTCTGCAAGCTTCAAGGAAAAGTACCTAATATAATAAGTACCCGATCAACAAACAAACTTGTTGGACTAAATACCAACACTTCACTCATGTGCATTTAATGACTTAAATGCATTAAATGCCCCATTTTCACCAAAACAGCCCCTTAAGGGTCAAGACCATCGTTAATCACTTAAAAGCTAGTGATTAAGGTCCAACAACACTAACTATTACACAATTAGGGTATTTCATACCCATATTTCCCAACTAGGTCAATCATTAGCCCTTTGACTAATTTAAAGTCAACACACCCATTTCGGGTCATCCACTAACCCATCTAACACCCATTTACTACTTTACTAGGTGTGCTAGTGATTAACTAACCAATTAGGACTCATAAACATCAATTAACACTTTGAAACCCTAGGTTAGTTACCAATGAGTCTTCATGACTCCATCTTACCCCAAAACACCCAAAATCACCAAATATGGGTTTTATGTTCTTCATTTACCCAAACCCTAACCCTTACATAAATCAAAGTAAGGAAATCCAAGTTAGAACATACCACTACAACCAAAACGTAGCTAGAGAGAAGATGAACAACTTTATAACTCGAGCTAAGACCCAAAACTAGCTCCTTCTTCCTTTGCTTGAGCTTTCTCACACAAGAATTTCACTCTCTCTCTCTCTCTAAAATTGAAGTGGATAGGATAAGGTTGTTGGAAATGAAGTGAATGACACCCCAAGATCTGACCTACTGGCCTTAAACTCGTCCACAAGTGAAATTACCAAAAAGCTCTACAGTGAGGAGTGCGCCACGCGCACCCCTATGTGTGCGCTGAGCGCACCCAGCCCAGATCACTCTCTAACCTCTGTTTAAATATACAAGGTCATCCACACTTCATGTACTATATTTACACTGCTGTACAAATATTATTCGGGTCTTACAACTCTCCCCCACTTGAATCGGAGCGCGTCCTCGCGACCCAAGCCGCATGACAAGAGAGAAGATAAACCAACACAAATTCTTCGGGCTCCCACATAAACTCGGAACCTTTTCTACGACGCCATTGAACCTTAAAAGTTCTCACCTCTTTATTTCTCAACCTTTTGACTTTCTCATCGAGTATAGCAATCGGCTCCTCAATATACTCTAACTTATTGTTTAGCTCGATCTCGTCTAATGGCACCCAAGAAGAATCATCCGCAAGACACTTACGGAGATGGAAAACATGAAATGTATTATGGATCCCCGCAAGCTCTTGGGGTAATTCCAAAAGATACGCAACTTCACCAACACGAGCTAGAATTTTAAATGGCCCAATAAACCGAGGAGCTAACTTTCCCCGTTTTCGAAACCGAATAACACCTTTCCATGGCGAAACCTTAAGCATCACCATGTCACCTTCTTGAAATTCGATCATTCGTCTACGCTTATCGGCATACGACTTTTTTCTATCTTGCGCCTTTTTCAAATGATCCCGAATCATATCAATCTTGCTATTCGTCTCTAAAACCAAATCGGTACTCCCAATTTCTCTTTGACCAACTTCACCCCAACAAATCGGAGTTCGGCACCTCCGCCCATAAAGCATCTTGTAAGGTGGCATCCCGATACTAATATGATAACTATTATTATACGAGAATTCCACCAAAGGCAAGTGCTCATCCCAACTACCACCGAAATCAATAATACACGCCCGTAACATATCCTCCAATGTTTGATTCGTACATTCGGTTTGACTGTCCGTTTGAGGATGATACGCCGTGCTTAATTTCAATTGTGTGCCCATATCTTCATGAAACTTTTCCCAAAACCGAGATGTGAAACGGGTATCTCGATCCGAAATAATAGATATAGGAACTCCGTGTCTCGATATCACCTCCTTGATAAATAACTTAGCCAAAGTTTCCGTTGATATCGCTTCCCGAAAGGGAAGAAACAAAGCACTTTTCGTCAATCGATCAACTATTACCCAAATCGAGTCAAATTGGGTTCTCGCCGTCTTTGGTAACTTTGTGATAAAATCCATGGTAATGTGCTCCCATTTCCATTTCGGGATTTCTAACGATTGTAACTTACCATACGGCTTTTGGTGTTCGGCTTTAACTTGCAAACACGTGACGCATTGTTCGACATACTTAACAACATCATGTTTCATGCCCGGCCACCAATACTCCTTCCTCAAATCAAGATACATTTTCGTCACACCCGGGTGAATGGAATACTTTGACTTATGTGCTTCATCAAGTAGCACTCGTCGATGATCACCCATTTTAGGCACCCACACTCTTCCTTGAAAAGATAACAAACCATGCGGACCTAAGGTAATAAACTCCGTTTGTCCTACGATTCGTTCCTCACACTTATTGTTAACAAAAGCTTCGATTTGAGTCTCGCCAAGCTTTACAAGAAAATCTTTAGTAATAATCATGCGTAACGATCCTACTCGTATCGCCGGATGTTGACTCTTTCGACTTAACGCATCCGCGACCACATTCGCCTTACCCAGATGATAAAGTATTTCACAATCATAATCTTTCACCACATCCATCCATCTACGTTGATGATAATTCAAATCTCGTTGATTGAAAAGGTGTTTCAAACTCTTGTGATCTGAATAAATCGTACACTTGACACCATAAAAGTAATGGCGCCAAATTTTCAACGCATGAACAACCGCCGCCAACTCAAGATCATGAGTCGAATATCTCGTTTCGTGTTCCTTTAATTGTCGAGAGGCATAAGCGATGACTTTACCCCTTTGCATTAGAACCCACCCGAGCCCATTTAAAGAAGCATCACAATAAACCGTCATGTCTTCTACACCTTCTGGCAACACTAACACCGGAGCTTGACATAACTTCTCTTTTAACAATTGAAAAGAAATTTCTTGCTCGTTCTCCCAATTAAATCTTGGGTTCTTTCTCGTCAACTTCGTCAATGGAGAAGCAATCTTGGAAAAGTCTTGGATAAACCGATGATAATAACCGGCCAATCCAAGAGAACTTCGGATTTCCGTAGGCGTAGTCGGTCGTCCCCAACTCTTCACTGTTTCTATCTTCCCCATATCTACTTGAATACCGTCTTTGTTCACAATATGACCAAGGAATTGAACTTCCCTTAGCCAAAATTCACATTTGGAGAATTTAGCATACAACTTCTCCTTCCGCAACGTCTTTAACACACACGCAAATGATGTTCATGTTCCTTCATACTCTTCGAATGGACAAGTATGTCGTCAATGAACACAATTACCGACTTGTCCAACATAGGTTGGCACACTCGGTTCATAAGATCCATGAATGCCACCGGTGCATTCGTAAGAGCAAAAGGCATTACCACAAACTCAAAATGCCCATAACGCGTTCGAAAAGCCGTTTTCGAGATATCTTCCTCACGGACCCGTATTTGGTGATAGCCGGACCGTAGGTCGATTTTGGAGAAATACCTTGCACCTTGGAGTTGGTCAAATAAATCGTCAATCCTAGGCAAAGGATAACGATTCTTGATCGTCACTTTGTTCAACTCTCGATAATCGATGCACATCTGCATACTACCATCCTTCTTCTTTACGAATAAAACTGGAGTGCCCCATGGCGAAGCACTCGGTCGAATAAAACCCTTCTCAAGTAACTCTTGGGTTTGATTTAACAACTCTTACATTTCCGTCGGTGCTAAACGATAAGGAGTTTTAGCAATGGTGGTAGCCCCCGGAACCAACCCAATGCGGAATTCAACTTGTCTTTCCGCCGGAACACCCGGTAACTCATCCAGAAAAAAGTCTTCAAACTCATTAACCACCAGAAGTTCATGAATGGGTGGTGGCTCATCACGAGTATCAACAACATGGGTAAGAAAAGTCATGCCACCACTAACAAGAAAATGACGTGCCCGTGTAAAATTGCATATCGGCACAAGTCTCCTTCGCTTATCGCCATGAATAATTAACTCTCCCCCACCATGGGTCTTCACTCGAATAGATTTTTCATGGCATGCAATATCGGCTCTATTATGATCGAGCCAATCTATACCAACAACAATATCAAAATCACCCAAAGTCATCGGGATGAGATCGATTTTAAAGTTTTCGGCACCAAACACAACATTACAATTTTTACACACATCAACCACTAGCACCGTCTTACCATCCACTATTTCAACTTCTATCGGACGACTTAACTTAGCTAACGGTTTATTATGTTTAGGCACAAATTTCGGTGACACAAACGACAAGTTTGCACCACTATCAAAGAGTATCCTTGCCGGATTAGAATTAACCATGAAAGTACCTGAGACAACTTCGTTAGATTGCTTGGCTTCCTCATTGGTCATCAAATAATTGCGACCCCTAGCTGTACCCGCCGCCTTCTCTAGCCTCTTAACATTATCGTTGCGCAATTCGGGACACTCCGACCTCTTGTGCCCCTCTTTATTACAATTAAAACAAACAATTTTGTTGGAAGATGAGTTCGTGCAATCACGGGCCAAGTGCCCTTGTCGACCACAATTGTAGCACGTGGGCCCAAAACTCTTAGAAGCCCCCTTTTTTGCACTACCGACGCTCTCGGTCACACTCTAGCTCTTCTTGTTCGAGTGGCTAGTAGCATCAAATTTTCGTTTTCCAAAGGTGACGTCACTCTTTCTTGGAGCAAGCGACTCAAAACCCTTAGCGATATCAAATAGCTCATCAAAAGTCTTAACCGAATTCCTAATAATCCTTTCTTGATAGTTATCATTCAAGGTTCGGTAGAAATCTTCTTTCAACGTATGATCGTTCCCGTCATACTCCGGGCAAAATTTGGTCTTTGATAAGAAAGTGGACTTGAGAGTGTTCAAATCCATTGACCCTTGCCTTAAAGTACGTAACTCGTCCTTAAGCTTTGAAAGATCGGCCGAAGTTCGGTACTCCTTGAAAAATTCTTCTTTAAACTCATCCCAAGTCAAACTCATACTTTGTTCTTCGCCATAAAGTCGGATTTTCGCGTCCCACCACAACTTAGCATCACCCCTCATCATGCTACTACCAAACCTCGTCTTTTTATCGAGAGGGCACTCACTAGTACGAAAAGCCCCCTCCATATCGGAGATCCATCGAGCACTCTTGAGTGGGTCTCGCTCACCTTTAAAGGTGGGAGGTTGGGCATCTTTGAAGTTTTTATAGTGGAAGTCTCGCCTTCCCTCGTTATCCTCTTTAAGAACAATCTTAACTTGTTCCTTGACTAGATTGACTACGTGTTCGTCAATCGAATCCAAGAACATCTTCTTAACATCCTCTAAAAAGGCCGTATGACGCCTTTGCTTAATGGCCTCAACCTTGGCCGTAAACTCGACGTCCTCGCTCGTACCCCCTTCATTGTTCTCGGGTCCGTTTCTCGTCTTCATACTATAAAACGGAAAAGATTAAGCAACGAGACGAAAGGACTTAACACATATGTATATACATATACACCACACTACCTCATCTTGCTCAACAATCGTCGTACATCGCTTGTTGACACGATTTGAACCCGTAACAACGGTAGTTAATCATTGTTACGCGAGCACATCGCATTAACTTGCTAGTACAACGTCTATCTCGCTTGATGATTGCTAACACAACACAAAACAATTAGCGCAAGGTTAGTTCACATAAACCTAAGCACTAATCAACTCCCGGTCCGACCCGTCTCCTACAAGTCTCGAATAAAGCGCATACACAAATAAATCTAAGTCTAGGCACCTATCTCAAGTCGCCTAAATCCCTTAGACCATGCTCTGATACCACTTGTAACAACCTAAACCAAAAATCAACCGAATACGCGGAATAAAATTTTTTTTTTTTAGTCAGAAGAGTGCGCGGCGCGCACAGGCCCAATTCAGTTCTGTCCGGTTTTGTCAATTTTCAAATAAAGATCTCCCACTTCCCGACATATTTAGACGAAACGCTTTTTACCACATGTTCATATATATAAAACTAAGACGAATCAATCATAAAACAAGTTTTACAAAACGGGGCCCACATTGGCCATTTTACGAGTTTCGTACAAATCATGAGTTTCGACCACATTAGTTTAATTTCCAAACGACACTATGAGCATGGTGTTTGGGGGTTAAACTACCCAAGTCTCGGTCAAACTCCAAAAGCTATCACATCCCAAAGGCATCCCCTAAGCAACAAGCGGGATCTCTAATCCAATCGAATGCCCTTAGCCTTGTCAACGCCGGAGCCTATAAAAAGATAAGCAACGAGATGGTAAGCAAAGCTTAGTGAATTCAATAATTATACCCATATATATATATAATATACCTACTTGCAATCACTTACACATATACCGCATACACGCTAGCAATACAATTAGCATACCATCTCAAGTACAAAGCTAATAATATCTAACAAACCGCTACTAGCGTAATCAATATCATATAATCGACATAATATAATATGCTACAAAACAATACGCAACCATGGTTAACCATTCTCGCGTCATGGTGCTACCGGCTCTTTGGTTCACACCATACGCATTTGTCATGATGCTACCGGCTCTTTGGTTCACATCACAACTCGAGTCATACTTACGCTAGAGTGCTACCGGCTCTTTGGTTCACACTCTAACAATGCTAAGGTGCTACCGGCTCTTTGGTTCACACCCTAACAATTCATGCTATAGTGCTACCGGCTCTTTGGTTCACACTACAACACACGTGCTATGATGCTACCGGCTCTTTGGTTCACATCATAGCACGCACGCACATACTATGGCACTACCGGCTCTTTGGTTCATACCATAGCATACAAATAAATACATTACATACATATGCATATAATCATTCCACTCACCTTAACTCCTTCAGTGAATGTTTTATAGTTCCGCAAGTTTCAAGGCAAAGTACCTAATATAATAAGTACTCGATCAACAAACAAACTTGTTGGACTAAATACCAACACTTCACTCATGTGCATTTAATGACTTAAATGCATTAAATGCCCCATTTTCACCAAAACCGCCCCTTAAGGGTCAAGACCATCGTTAATCACTTAAAAGCTAGTGATTAAGGTCCAACAACAATAACTATTACACAATTAGGGTATTTCATACCCATATTTCCCAACTAGGTCAATCATTAGCCCTTTGACTAATTTAAAGTCAACACACCCATTTCGGGTCATCCACTAACCCATCTAACACCCCATTTACTACTTTACTAGGTGTGATAGTGATTAACTAACCAATTAGGACTCATAAACATCAATTAACACTTTGAAACCCTAGGTTAGTTACCAATGAGTCTTCATGACTCCATCTTACCCCAGAACACCCAAAATCACCAAATATGGGTTTTATGTTCTTCATTTACCCAAACTCTAACCCATACATAAATCAAAGTAAGTAAATCCAAGTTAGAACATACCACTACAACCAAAACGTAGATAGAGAGGAAATGAACAACTTTATAACTCGAGCTAAGACCCAAAACTAGCTCCTTCTTCCTTTGCTTGAGCCTTCTCACACAAGAATTTCACTCTCTCTCTCTAAAATTGAAGTGGATAGGATAAGGTTGTTGGAAATAGAGTGAATGACACCCCAAGATCTGACCTACTGGCCTTAAACTCGTCCACAAGTGAAATTACCAAAAAGCCCTTCAAAATATCTGATTAAAAGAACAGAATCCGGCTGCAGTGAGGAGTACGCCACGCGCACCCCTATGTGTGCGCTGAGCGCACCCAGCTCAGATCACTCTCTGACCTCTGTTTAAATATTCAAGGTCATCCACACTTCATGTACTATATTTACACTGATGTACAAATATTATTCGGGTCTTACAAACAACGTTAGCCGGACGTCATTATATTACACTAACTTATGCTTTCATTCCCAACACTACTCCAAAAACATTCATAATTTAAACTTGAATGTTACAGAAATTCAGAATCTAAGACAGTTTTCTTTATGATTTAATACAGATAGCGCGAAGATATTATTAATTACGGACGAGAACGATTATGGGGATGTCCTCCGGAAATATTGAGGATATTTATAATGAAGGAAAATATGACGATATCGTGGAATTTGTAAATATTCATAATCGAAGAATGATAAGGAAAATTTCTTCTTCAAGAAATTATAATACAAAAGAAGCAAAATGTTCTCTAAAGATTTCATCAGATACCGAATCATCTAAATTCTTCATGTACCGATTTAGTCCTTGTGATTTTTTGACAACCTCCTTCGTGGTTTGTTCAATCAGTTGTTTAGTTCCAAATTTCCTCTTAGTCTTTTCTGGAGCTTTGCCAATATACCATTCTTTATTATCAAACTTTTGGCCATTAAGACCATCTACAACTTTTGCTGCTTCGTCAGCATTCTCAAGGTTAACGAATCTGAATCATCGATTATCAAACTGAGGTGTTTTCAAGAATTTTGAATTAAAATGTTTAAGTACATAATGTAACCGTCAATATATATAATGGTTGATGTAAAAATATTGTAGATTTCAAAAGTAATGAATGATAGTTTCGGTAGTTTGATATGGTGATTCATCACAGAATACGAATGAGTATAATATGTGGTTCAAGAATATAGTGATTTTTATTGAGATAACACCTGCTAAAAGCTTTACTTGTATTCTGATATGTTAAAATCAGAATATGTAATCGAGTTCATATGAAATTGGTTGTCCTAATTTTTATGAAAGAATGTATATCGCTGTGAAAGTAGTGAGTATAGGTAATGATTATTGCATCAAAAGTGAAGTATGTATTGTATAACATATTAATGTGAACTTAAGTATTTCTTGGGTATTACCTACCCATTAAAAATATTCACAAGTAATAGTTTGTACAAAAGAATTTTTTTTACAATCTTTATAAAAATATACGTATAAGTATATTTTCTTCAGATGTAAAATATATTTAATGAGTTAATATTATATTAATCTCATTTAATTTACGGTTGAAACTAGAAATGAATAATCCCTAAAACTTTAGAGATTACATAATCATGGCAGAATATTTCTCCAACATAAATGAAGTTATGAATCAATACTTAATCATTCATTGTTATTGGTATTCCTCGGTGTCTATGGTGCGTATGATGTTGATGCTCGTTGTGCAGATTGTGATGTTGAGGCTTGTGGTGCTGATGATGTTGTTGGTGGTGGTACTGTTGCTGTTGGTGTTGGTGCTACTGGTGCTGGTGCTGGTGGTACTGGTGGCGGTGCTGATGGTGCATGCAGTGCTTGTAAATTATGCACCGTATTCTCTAGTGCCACTACTCGAGCACGAAGTTCATTAACTTCATCTACCAAGTTTGGTTGATTATTAACATGGAGTAGGGGTAGGATAGCCTCGATAATATTAGTAATATTATACTCATGACGACATATCCTGGAAAGGAGAGAAAAAAAGGTGTTACGAAAAGGTTCGCCGGTAAGTGCTTCAGGTTCTCCACCGAGAGGAAAATTTAGTTCATGAAAAGGATCACCTTCTTCCTGTCTGAACTGATTAATTCATCCACGAACTCATCCCCAATTCATCCAGAATTGATGATGACTAATTGTTTGGTTCATACCAGTTAGACTGCTCTCGGAACTTAAATGAATTTCCATATTGGAATAGTTTTCGGAATCAGAGGAACTTGAATTAGTTGCAGGATCCATCTTACACGATTAGAGAAAGGTTTTTGATTTGAAGAGGTTTGTTGATAGGAAACGATGGTTGGATGATATCCTCAATGCATAATATGCATAGATATATATAATACCAGGATACCTTAAATTACGAAGGAATTACGGAAGTTCTCAAATAAAATCCATTGTACTAAATATGATAAGATATGATTCGTCTTTACACTGCGTATGCAATAAATGCAAAAACACGTATCTAGACTTAAGAATGATAAGTATATTATTTTCTGACAAAGATGATAAGCAAAACTTTTAATATGCAGACACGGTCAAAGTCCATACTCACTAATGTATCCTAACAAAGACCCGTTAGACACATTAATGCAAAATCTGGTTCGCTAAGACCTCCGCTCTGAATTCTAATACCAACAGAGACGACCCGTCCAAATCCCTTTAGACGTGGCACATCATTCGTTGATTTCATTACGAGGTATTGACCTCTATATGATACGTTTTGTAAACATTGCATTCATTTTAAAAGACATACTTTCATTACAACGAAAATTTTCAAATATGCATACTATTCCAAAAAATATATATATATATATATATATATATATATATATATATATATATATATATATATATATATATATATATATATACATTCTATACAAATGATATAGACATGTTTCCCCAAAATATAAATGACTAATCCATCATTTATTTAATAACAATCTTTTTAACTCAAATGACATGAATGCAACGTCTTTTCGAAATATGCCATGAAAAACTCCATATGTCATCTTGACCAAATATGCAAATAAATAGCATAAGACTTCTTTTAATACCTGAGAATAAACATGTTAAAAAGTATCAATCAAAAGGTTGGTGTGTTCATAGTTTATCGTAACAACAATTTCAATAATAATAAATTAGTAATTGTGTAACACCGGCCATTTTTTTTTTAAACACAGCAGAAGACTTTATTAACAAACACACTATAAGTCGCGTCATTGCATTAATCTGGGTAATTAAGTTTAAGTTTACACAACGGTGTTACGTTATTACAAAACATGATTTAAACAAAAGTCCACATCAGAGTAGGGTTGTCAAGCATGTCTTCTGCATCAGCACCCATCCCGACTAGCAGTACCTAAACCTGTAAGGGGTAATTATGTGGGGGATTAGCGCACCGCTAAGTGAATGGAATCTATCTAACAGATATAGCTTAAGTCACATGCAAGCTATATACTAACAACAACACATGCTAACTACCAACTAGCATATAATAAGACAATACGAGGATCGGCGGCTTGTACGAGCAGACGACTCCTAGCTGATCAGACTTAAGTCTACCGATAGTCTCTGCTACTCAACTAGCAGGATATTTATCCAGATGCAGGTGATGCATCGTTCACACTATACTCCACAATTAGTAGCCTATGGACCCAACCTCCCCTAGGCACGGTTGACCTCATACAGACTATAACCTCTCCTAGGCACAGTTTTGAGTCCCCAGTCTCCCTAGGCCCGACTGGTGCCATTCACACAGTGTACATATAAATCACATACAACATCAGGCATACTATATTATTCTAACATGGCAATTTCTACACTATGCATGGTAAAAGAGTCAACCACAGTAGAATGATATGCTACTTAAACTCTATCCGGAGATAGACCCACTCACCAATTACCAGCAACTACTCAGTTATTATTTCTGAGTTTCCTCCTTGTCTTTATAACCTGAGAACAACACAAACAAAGTTAATATACATATCCAATAAATAATATAATCATTTTATACAATTAACTAGGTCATAACACCATATATTCATAATTTTATGAGTCTACATCATGACTCCATTCAATAATGGCATACAGGTGCGTGCAAAACATGACATACACACTAAAACTCCTTTTATGACCCAAAAACAATTTGATCTAGTTTCTTAAAAGTTCAACATTGAAAAGTATTCTTTATTACGATTCTAACGATAGCTTATTCATCAAAAACGGAGTTACGTTTTGAAAGTTACGCCCGTTTTAATTTCATAAAAGGCACTGTAGCAAATAGTAGTTTCCGAACACTGTAGCAAATAGTGACACTGTAGCAAATAGTGACACTGTTGCAAATAGTGACACTGTAGCAAATAGCGACACTGTAGCAATTCGGTACTGTAGCAAATAGCGACGCTGTAGCAAATAGTGACACTATAGCAATTCGGGTACTGTAGCAAATACTGTAGCAAACTGGGTTTCGAACAAGTTCGCTGATTTTGTGATTTTTCCCCCAAAAACTCGATTTCTAAGTGTTTTTGACCAAATTTTAAGCACAAGAAAGTTACTAAACATATATACAACCTATTTCTAACATCAATTGATGTTTTTAAACATCAAACAACTAGATTTGAGCTAATTTCTATCAAAAACCCATTTAACACAAAAATCCAATTAGAGCAAGAATCAAAGCATGAATCTTTGAAACACTTACCTTGTGAGGATCACGAAATCACAGAGAACAAGTTGCTAGCTTCAATTAATCCAAAGGCTCACAAAATCAAATTAGGGTTTATGTGTGTGTTTGCGTATGCGTTCGTGTGTGTGTTTGATGAAATGAGAAATGGATATAAATATCCAGAAACATATACTTAAATGAATTACAAACTCATACCCCATATCACACAGGTATTTACCAGTTATCTTATCTGATAACCTTTCGTATCTCCTTAGGCGGTCCTAACGGAGTCCAAATTAAATAAACCAACCTGTTCTGGGACCCTTGTCACAAACTGGTCACAACACAATTATAATAAAACACTAATAAAATAATTAAAATAAAAGCACTTAAGACTAAGCACAAACCCTAAGGGCAAAATAGGCAACTTACAACTAGCCCGAGTTTCAGTCTGTTACAAATCCACCCCCTTAAGAAGATTCCGTTCTCGGAATCTGGTCTTGGTGAAACAAACAAGGGTAGCGATTTCTCATCAACTCTTATGTCTCTCACGTAAAGTTAGAACCCAAACTGTGTTTCCACTTAATCAACACCATCGGAATCTCTTTCTTTCTCAGCTTAGTCACCTTTTGGTCAACCACACGGACCGGCTCTTCCACCAATTTCTTATTCAAATCGACCCTTAAATCTTCTAAAGGAAGAAGTTGTGTTTCATCGTCGACTTTACACTTACGAAGATTACATACGTTGAATGTATTATGAATACTAGCTAACTCTGGCGGAAGATCTAACACCACAGTCTGATCATTCAACACTTCACTGATCAGAAACGGAACTATAAATCTCAGTGCTAACTTACCACGTTTACCAAATCTGATAACCCCTTTCCACGGTGAAACTTTCAGATACACTCGTTCACCCACATTAAAGGTTACCGGACATCTACGCGGATCAGCATACATTTTCTGCCTATCTCTAGCGGCTTTCAACTTTTCTCTCACAATTGCAACTTTTTCGGCTGTCATTTGAACAATTTCGGGACCTGCAAACTGTTTCTCCCCGGCTTCTAACCAACAAGTCGGAGTTCTGCAACGACGACTGTATAACATTTCATAGGGCGGCATCCCTATACTTGAATGATATGAATTATTATACGCGAATTCGACCAACGGAAAATGTGTATCCCACAAACCACCGTATTCTAGCACACAAGCCCTTAACATATCCTCCAAAGTCTGTATCGTTCTTTCACTCTGTCCATCTGTCTGAGGATAATAAGTTGTACTTAAATTCACACGTGTACCCAGATTCTGTTGAAGAATATTCTAAAAATTTAACACAAATCTGGAATCTCTGTCTGAAACGATCGATAACGGCACACCATGACGACTAACTATTTCTTTCACATACAATTCGGCTAACTCACTTAACGAAGCTGTCTCACGAGTAGCAAGAAAATGAGCACTTTTAGTTAGACGATCCACTATTACCCAAATCATATCATGTCTTTTCTGAGTTCGAGGTAATTTGGTCACAAAATCCATCGTTATATGTTCCCATTTTCACTTTGGAATCTGTAACTGACGTAATGAACCATAAGGTTTCTGATGTTCTGCCTTCACTTGAGCACATATATGACACTTTTCGACATAACGAGCGATATCTGATTTCATTGTTGGCCACCAATACACTGTTTTCAAATCATGATACATCTTATTACTACCCGGATGTACTGTCAATCTGGATTTGTGAGCTTCCGTCATGATTAAATCCCTCAAATCTCCAAGCTTAGGCACCCAAACACGATTGTTTAAGGTCTTTAGTCCACGTGAGTCATCAATTAAGTCCACTTTTCGTTTGGTCATTTGTTCAGATTTAATATGTTCATCCTCTAAAGCACAGGCCTGAATGGTTTTTAAGCTGTTAATCAAATCTGAAGTTATATTCAAACGAAGAAATTTCACATTTTCACTTGACTTTTTACGACTTAGCGCATCTGCAACAACATTTGCCTTACCCGGATGGTATTTAATTTCACAATCGTAATCTTTGATCAACTTTTGCCATCGTCTCTGACGCATATTCAATTCTTTCTGTGAGAAGATATACTGCAAACTCTTGTGATCTGTACATATAACATAATGGGTTCCATACAAATAGTGTCTCCACAGTTTCAAAGCAAACACTACTGCATCCATTTCAAGATCATGCACTGGATAATTCTTCTCATGAACTTTCAACTGTCGCGAGGCGTAAGCTATTACTTTATCTCTTTGCATTAATACACAACACAACCCAGCAAATGACGCATCACAGTATACCACGAATTCGTCTGAACCTTCTGGTAAAGCTAATACTAGTGCCTGACACATTAGCTGTTTCAAAATCTGAAAAGCCTTTTCCTGTTCATCAGTCCATCGAAAGGCTACATCTTTACGAGTCAACTTAGTCAACGGACCTGCTATTTTCAAGAAATCCTTGATAAATCTGCGATAATCACCGGCTAATCCCAGAAAACTCTTAATCTCAGTCGGAGTCTTACGAGAATTCCAATTCATTACCGCTTCTATCTTTGTCGGATCAACTTTTATACCCTCGGCACAAATCACATGACCCAAAAACTGCACTTCACGTAACCAAAATTCACACTTTGAAAATTTTGCAAATAGTTGTTCACGTTTCAACAAGTTCAAAACCTGTCTTAGATGTTCAGCATGTTCACTTTCGGTCTTTGAATACACTAGTATATCGTCTATAAACACAATCACAAACTTATCTAAGAACGGACGACACACTCTATTCATTAGATCCATGAAGATTACTGGCGCATTCGTCATCCCAAACGGCATGACAAGAAATTCATAATGACCATACCTTGTTCTGAACACTGTTTTCGGTATATCTGATTCAGCAACACGAACCTGATGATATTCGAATCGTAAGTCTATCTTAGAAAAGAATGAAGCACCCTGTAACTGATCGAACAAATCGTCTATTCGAGGTAACGGATACTTATTCTTCACTGTTCTTTTGTTCAATTCACGGTAATCAATACACATACGCATTGACCGATCTTTATTTTTAACAAACAATACCGGAGCACCCCACGGTGGAGAACTCGGTCGGACAAACCCACGATCTAATAGTTCTTGAATCTGTGACATCATTTCACGGATTTTAGACGGCGCTAATCGGTATGGAGCTTTTGCAACTGGAGTTGTTCCAGGAACCAACTCAATCTTATATTCGACTTCCCTTACCGGCGGCAGACCTGGTAACTCATCTGGGAACACTTCGGAAAATTCTGATACTACAGGAATATCAGCCACTATTTTTTTTTCTTTCTTCGCATCAATTACATATGCAAGAAATGATTCACAACCCTTTCCCATCGACTTTTTCGCTTTCATCATGGTTATCAACAGAAGATTATACCCGCTCCGCTCCCCTCGGACCACAACACGGGTTCCATCGGTCGAACGAAAGGTAATCATTTTCCTATTGCACTTAATATTAGCCCTAAGCGAGCTCAACCAATCCATTCCTAGTACTACATCAAAGCTAGGAATAGGTAACACTAAACAAGTCACCGGGAAAGACTTCCCTTCGATCTCTATACAAACCCCAGACACATAGGTTATGACGGGTGTAGTCTTACCATCGGCTACTTCTACACTAACCAGCTTGGGTAACACAGTAGCTGGTAAATTCAACTTAGCACAGAAATCTAGGGACATAAAACACCTATTGGCACCACAATCAAACAATACGCGAGTAGGTATTGAGTTGATTAGAAACATACCGGTGATCACTTCGTCGGTTGCCACAGCATTCTCAACCGACATCTAAAAAGCTCTAGCCTCTGCTGTTGGAGGGTTCTTCCTCTTCTGTCCACTCGAGGCAGTTGACCCTCCAGCTGATGCTGAATGCGCCCCTGACCCTGCCTCGGAACTACCACTCTTCGACGGATAACTAACTGCACGATGCCCTGGTTTGTGACAAGTCCAACACATACTATTCGGATACGGACATGTTGAAGACTCATGCCCAACAACACCACACTTTAAGCATCTTCTTGTAGCCTCAGAACACTGACCACTGTGAGAAGATCGACACGTGTGACACCAATTCCCTTTACCTGATCCAGATCCAGTACTACTCTGACCACTTTTACCCTTCGATTTAAACCCACTAGACTTCTTGGATTTAAATCCTGATTGATCAGATACTTGCCCACCTTGTTGTAGCACATTACCAAACATTCTGTTTCTGGCGGCCTGAACATCACTTTCGACCATCTTAGCCATCACAACAGCTTTAGACAACGATGTAACTGTTCTAACAAAAGTTCGGTACTCTGGCAGAATAATATTAACAATATGCTGAATACGAGATGCTTCGTCTGGCACCCATTGTTGTACAAACCTCAGTTTATCCATAAACTTCTCTACTACCTCATCAATCGTCATTTGAGGTGTCATCTTCATTTCAAGAAACTCAGTCTTGATTCGGTTCATATCAAACGGATTACAATACTGTTCACACACCTTCCCATAAAACTGCTCCCATGTGATCATACTCACTTGCTCTTTCGGTATAATGGAAATCAAAGAATCCCACCAAATCATAGCCCTGCTTTTCAACAGTCTACTAGCATATGTTACATTCAGCTAGGGTCACACTGACACACTTTAAATACCCTTTCAACTTCTCGCAACCAATTGAGAGTTACAGTCGGATCAGTACTTCCAGAGAACTCGGAGGGTTTGCAATCACGAAAATTTTTATAAGTGCGCTGATGTGGTAGCGGAGTGTATATAAAATACTATTAATTTTAGCAGGAAAATACTATTAAATACGATACAATTTTACACAAGATATTTATTTATTTAGAGAATGGATATACTTAAACCTTGCTACAACACTTATAGGCAGTGTACCTAATCGTACAGTAGTGTAGTTTTTAGTAAGTCCGGTTCGTTCCACAGGGAAAATCTTTAAACAAAGCTTAACGCTATATTAGTTTACTTTTATAATTTTACAAATATATATATATAAGTAATATTATTATTATAAAGGGGGGTTTTTACCGTTTAATGACCGGTTTGTCGATTTTAAAACTTTAGTCGCAGTTAAAACCAAATGTAAAATATTAAAAATAAATACAAGACTTAAATTAAAGCGTAAAGTAAATAACGATAATAAAATTTCGAATAATAAAAGTGCGATAAAATAAACTTGCGATAATTAAAAATTACGATAATTAAAAGTTCAATTAAATACAATAACAATAAAAATGCGATAATTAGAAGTGCAATTAAATATAAAATAAAGGAAATTAAATATGAAATAAAAGAATTATGCTTATTTAAACTTCTGTAATCATGATGTTTGACGTGTTGATTTTAGTTTTATGCCCATGGGTTAATTGTCCTTTGTCCTGGATTATTTAATATGTCCGTCTGGTTTTTGTCCATAACAGTTCATCAGTCATAAATATAAAGTGCGAGTGTCCTCGTCAAATTATCCTTATACGCGAAGTTAAATATTCCAACTAATTGGGGACTTAAACTGTAACAAGATTTTAATACTTTGTTTAATAATTACACCAGGATGTCAATTGATTGTAACCCAAGGTTTTAATATTTTGTTATCAATTATACCAAGTGTCCTTGTACATAATTTCACCACTGTTTTAATTATTCTAGTGGCTATTAATCCATTCCCGTGTCCGGTTAAATGAACGATTATTCGTACATATAAATACCCCGCCCATCGTGTCCGATCGAGTGTATATGGTAATTTATAGGGAAGCCCAATTGTAAATCTTTATATTAACATTAACAAACTATCATTTAGTTAAACAAATATAAAGCCCATTAATAGCCCATAGTCTAATTTCCACAAGTGTCGTTCCTTTGTCCAAACCCCAATTATGGTACAAAGCCCAATTACCCAATTTTAGTAATTAGCCCAACATCATGATTACTTCGGATTAAATAAGCATAATAATAACTTAGCTACGAGACATTAAATTAAAAAGGTTGAACATAACTTACAATGATTAAAAATAGCATAGCGTTACACGGACAGAATTTCGACTTACACCCTTACAACATTTGCTAACATACCCTTATTATTAGGATTAAAATTAAAATTAAAATATAAATATAAATATTTACGTATAGATATAGAGAGGATGGATATATATGTTTTTGCGTTCACCAAACTGCGAATTTATAGGAGATGTGGCCTGACTTTTCATGCCATGCGATCGCATGGACTTTCTTCTTCCTGGCCATGCGATCGCATGGCCAGCTGGGAGAGCTCACATGTTGCTTGTTTCCTTGTGCCGACGTTTTATAAATATAATATAATATATATATTAATTTTAAGAATTAATTATATATTATATTATATTCATATGCATAGTTGACTTGTAATTTTTAGTCCGTTGCGTCGAGCGTTGAAAGTTGACTCTGGTCCCGGTTCCGGATTTTCGAACGTCCTTGCGTACAATTTAATATCTTGTACTTTTTGCGTTTTGAATCTTGTACTCTTGTAATTTTGAGGCGTTTCTTATCAATAATTGGAACCTCTTTGATTGTCTTTTTTACTTTTGAGCTTTTTGGTCGTTTGCGTCTTCAATTCGTCGAATCTGTCTTTTGTCTTCACCTTTTATTATTTAAACGAATATCACTTTTAAATAGAACAATTGCAACTAAAAGCTTGTCTTTCTTGAGGAATAATGCTATGAAATATATGTTCGTTTTTAGCATTATCAAATATTCCCACACTTGAGCGTTGCTTGTCCTCAAGCAATATCGTCTTGAAATACTAGAATCACTTCTTTATTCTTCACACTTTGTACATCAGTGATTTCTATACGGCGGTATAAACAATGGTAGTAACGATATGGTTTACAGTCCCACAAGACTATACAAATTTAGATCCATTAAGGAAATTGGATCTTTATGAAAATATTTGATCTTTTGAAAATTAAATCTAGTTTTTACCCTAGATAAGTTTTCCGGAATAACCCTTCACCGGTGTTTGCAAAATATTTTTGTGGGCTTGGTGGGTTTCAGATTTGAAAATTTTAGCTCAAAACTTGCGGTTTTGTGTCACCCACTTGCTAACCTTGTATTAGGAAAGCAACACGTCCAGTTTACTTGTCCCGTATATTACCTTTCGGTAAACTACCGTCCGGTTGTAAAGGAAAGCGTTGAACAAGCAACTGTTAAGGCAATGTCCCCTGACATGCTTTTAATTATGGTCTTGAAACAACCCAACCCGTATTCCATACGATAAAATTTTTTTTTTATACAACACATTTACGCGCCAATTAAATATGTAAACCATTCCACAAGATCCACTTAAACGTACAACAATTTAAATGTTTACAAAAGGCACGAAGGCCATTAATCAAATTCAATACAACTTTGACCCACTACAATTGATAGTTTATAATCCAAACGACACTCGAGCATGGTTTGGGACTAAACTACCCAAAACATTAGGCCAACTTCCAAGCTTCAACAAAACATCATCAAGGGCCACTTAATGCCCGATAACCCCTTTGCCCTTATCCGTACCTGCGACTAAAAAGATAAACAACGAGAGAGCTAAGCTAACGCTTAGTGAATGCAATAATTATACACGTACATATATAATATACTTACTTGCAAACACTTAAACACATACCGCATACATGCTAGCAACACAATTAGCTTATCATCTCAATTATAAACTATAAACTTCCAATATCACAAGCTAGCAATGCAATAGCATATATACAAACCGTACAATATAATATGCTTACACTACAACACAATAACCATGGTTAACCAATCGTACAAGGGATGGTACTCGAATTTCCCATTGGTGTTCATAACATCCATTAGTGTACTTAGCACCTCGTATCACTAACCCCCGGGTGGCATCTTAACACCTCGATACTTCACCCTCGGGTGGCGTCTTAACACCTCGACACTTCACCCTTTAACATGGAGTGGCGTCTTAACACCTCGACACTTCACTTCTAGGTGGCATCTTAACACCTCGATGCTTCACCTCGAGTGGCATCTTAACACCTCGATGCTTCACTCGTCACGTGAAACGTGGTGTCTTAACACCTCGACACTTCACATCTCACGCTACCACAAATAAATATATTATATACCTACGCATATAATTATTCCACTCACCTTAACACTTCGGTGGTGATTTAAATGCTTCCGAAGGCTTCAAAGCAAAGTACCTAATTACATAAGTACACATTCGATTACACAACTAGTGGAATTAACCACATTACACTTACTTGAGCATTTAATGACCCAATTCGCATTAAATGACTCAACCATACCAAAACCGCCCTTAAATGGCCAAGACCCGACTTTAATCACTAAAGCTAGTAAATTAAGTCTACTAACATCAACTAACACAAACTTAGGTTAATTCATACCCATTTCACCCAAACTAGGTCAACTAGCCCATTTTGGATCCATTTAACACTTTCACTACCAAACTTGTCAAACATGACCCAAATAACATCTCTTTCAACTTTAACAAGCGTGTTAGTGACTAAAAACGCCATTTAACATTTATAACCCCAAATCATAAGACCAAACCCTAGGTTATGGCCATTTGGGTTTTCTTTCCTCAACACAACCCAAGTTCGCCCATTTTAACCCCAAATGGGTCACATAAGTTCCAAATGAACAAAACCCTAGCATAAACTAATTAAAACTCAAAACTTAGAGTTAGAACTTACCGACACTATCAACGCGTAGCTAGAGACACAAGGAACAACTTTAATTCTTGCTCCAAAGATCAACCCTCAATCCTTCACTCTCAAATCTTGCTTTTAATTCAATTGGGTTTTAAGTTTTGGGAGAGAAATTGGAAAGAAAAGAGAAAAGAAATAAATGAAATGGATGAGTGGTTGGGATTTAATGCTCCCATCTGATTTATACGCGAAATTACCAATTTGCCCCTTGAAGTCATTCAATTTGAGCTAAAATCGGAGTCAGAACTGCAGAGTTGTCGTGGCGCGGCGCTATATGTCGCGGCGCGACATTACGAAGGAAAAACAACCTCTCTTAACCCACTTTCTGAACCTGGTTCGCTTGAAATGCCGCGGCGCGGACCCCTTTGTTGCGGCGCGACACATAAGGGGAAAATCGACCCTTCTTAATCCAATTGCTGATCTGGATTTGCTTTATATGCCGCGACGCGGCCCAATGTGTCGCGGCGCGGCATTGGCCGTCACCTGGACACTTCGACAGCCTTAAACAAAATTTGATTTTATTTAATTCGTACACTTAAATCTCGCTTCCTATATTCGCCTAACCTTCAACAATAGTCTCATAAGACTTAACGCTAACAAAGCCCATGTATAAACTTGTATTCGCACACATTATCAAGTATATATATATATATATATATATATATATATATCTAGACATTTACGCATAGTCTAGCAAGTTACAAACGTACAATGATTAAGTATGTACCTTTCAATATGTACGGGAAAAACGGGATGTTACAACTCTCCCCCACTTGAATCGGAGCGCGTCCTCGCGATCCAAGCCGCATGACAAGAGGGAAGATAAACCAACACAAATTCTTCGGGCTCCCAAGTAAACTCAGAACCTTTACTACGACGCCATTGAACTTTAAAAGTCCTAACCTCTTTATTTCTCAACCTTTTGACCTTCTCATCGAGTATAGCAATCGGCTTCTCAATATACTCTAACTTATTGTTTAGCTCGATCTCGTCTAAAGGCACCCATGAAGAATCATCCGCAAGACACTTACGGAGATGGGAAACATGAAATGTATTATGGATCCCCGCAAGCTCTTCGGGTAATTTCAAACGATATGCAACTTCGCCAACACGAGCTAAAATCTTAAACGGACCGATAAACCGAGGAGCTAACTTTCCTCGTTTTCGAAACCGAATAACACCTTTCCATGGCGAAACCTTAAGCATCACCATGTCACCTTCTTGAAATTCGATCATTCGTCTACGTTTGTCGGCATACGACTTTTGTCTATCTTGAGCCTTTTTCAAATGCTCTCGAATCATATCAATCTTGCTATTCGTTTCTAAGACCAAATCGGTACTCCCGATTTCCCTTTGACCCACTTCACCCCAACAAATCGGGGTTCGACACCTTCGCCCATAAAGCATCTCATACGGTGGCATCCCGATACTAGTATGATAACTATTATTGTACGAGAATTCCACCAAAGGTAAGTGCTCGTCCCAACTACCACCAAAATCAATAATACACGCACGTAACATATCCTCCAATGTTTGATTCGTACGTTCGGTTTGACCGTCCGTTTGAGGATGATACGCCGTGCTCAACTTCAATTGCGTGCCCATATCTTCATGAAACTTTTCCCAAAAACGAGATGTAAAACGGGTATCTCGATCCGATATAATAGATATAGGAACCCCATGTCGAGCAACCACTTCCTTGATAAACAACTTAGCCAAGGTCTCCGACGATATCGCTTCTTTAATGGGAAGAAACAAAGCACTTTTCGTCAACCGGTCAACTATCACCCAAATCGTATCAAATTGGGTTCTCGCCGTCTTAGGTAACTTTGTTATGAAATCCATGGTAATGTGCTCCCATTTCCATTTCGGGATTTCTAACGGTTGCAACTTACCATACGGCTTTTGGTGTTCGGCTTTTACTTGTAAACACGTGACACATTGCTCAACATACTTCACAACATCACGTTTCATGCCCGGCCACCAATAATCTTTCTTCAAGTCAAGATACATTTTCGTCGCGCCCGGATGAATGGAGTATTTTGACTTATGTGCTTCATCAAGTAGCACTCGTCGGTAATCACCCATCTTATGCACCCACACCCTTCCTTGGAAGGACAATAAACCACGCGGACCCATAGTAATAAACTCCGATTGGCCCACGATTCGCTCCGTATGCTTGTTGTGGACATAAGCCTCTATTTGAATCTCACCAAGCTTTTCAAGAAAGTCGTTGGTAATAATCAAACGTAACGACCCCACTTTTATCGCCAGATGTTGACTCTTTCGACTCAACGCATCCGCGACCACATTCGCCTTACCCGGATGATAAAGTATTTCACAATCGTAGTCTTTCACCACATCCATCCACCTACGTTGGCGATAATTCAAATCTCGTTGATTAAAGAGATGTTTCAAACTCTTATGATCCGAATAAATCGTACACTTGACACCATACAAGTAATGGCGCCAAATTTTCAATGCATGTACTACCGCCGCCAACTCAAGATCATGAGTCGGATACCTCGTTTCATGTTCCTTTAATTGTCGAGAGGCATAAGCGATGACTTTACCTCTTTGCATTAGAACACACCCGAGATCATTTAAGGAAGCATCACAATAAACCGTCATGTCTTCTACACCTTCCGGCAACACTAACACCGGAGCTTGACACAACTTCTCTTTTAACAATTGAAAAGCAATTTCTTGCTCGTTCTCCCAATTAAATCTCGCGTTCTTTCTCGTCAACTTCGTCAATGGAGAAGCAATCTTAGAAAAGTCTTGGATAAACCGACGATAATACCCGGCCAATCCGAGAAAACTTCGGATTTCCGTAGGCGTAGTCGGTCGTCCCCAACTCTTCACTGTTTCGATCTTCCCCGGATCTACTTGAATACCGTTTTCATTCACAATATGACCAAGGAATTGAACTTCCCTTAGCCAAAATTCACATTTGGAGAACTTTGCATACAACTTCTCCTTTCGTAGCGTCTTCAATACTTCACGCAAATGATGTTCATGTTCGTTCATACTTTTCGAGTAAACTAGTATGTCGTCAATGAACACTATTACCGACTTGTCCAACATAGGTTGGCACACTCGGTTCATAAGATCCATGAATGCCGCCGGTGCATTCGTAAGACCAAAGGGCATAACTACAAACTCATAATGCCCGTAACGCGTTCGAAAAGCCGTTTTCTTTATGTCTTCCTCACGGACCCGCATTTGGTGATAGCCGGACCGTAGGTCGATCTTAGAGAAATACGTTGCACCTTGAAGTTGATCAAATAAATCGTCAATCCTAGGTAATGGATAACGATTCTTGATCGTCACTTTATTCAACTCACGGTAATCAATGCACATACGCATACTACCATCTTTCTTCTTCACAAATAACACCGGAGCTCCCCATGGCGAAGCACTCGGTCGAATAAAACCCTTCTCGAGCAACTCTTGGGTTTGATTTAACAACTCTTGCATTTCCGTTGGTGCTAAACGATAAGGAGTTTAAGCAATGGGAGTAGCTCCCGGAACCAACTCAATACGAAACTCAACTTGTCTTTCCGCCGGAACACCCGGTAATTCGTCCGGAAAAACGTCTTCGAATTCACTAACAACCGGAATTTCACGACTAGGTGGTGGCTCATTGCGAGTATCAACAACATGAGCAAGAAAAGTCATGCCACCACTAACAAGGAAACGACGTGCCCGTGCAAAAGTGCATATCGGTACAAGTCTCCTTCGCTTATCGCCATGAATAATTAATTCTCCCCCACTTGGGGTCTTCACCCGAATGAATTTATCATGGCATGCAATATCGGCTCTATTAAGATCGAGCCAATCCATACCAATAACAATATCAAAATCACCCAAAGTCATCGGAATAAGATCGATCTTAAACGTTTCGGAACCAAATACAACATTACAATTCTTACACACATCAACCACTAGCGCCGTCTTGCCATCCGCTATTTCAACTTCTACCGGATGACTTAACTTAACTAGGGGTTTATTTAACTTAGGCACAAATCGAGGCGACACAAAGGACAAATTAGCCCCACTATCAAAAAGTATCCGTGCCGGATTAGAGTTAACTATGAAAGTACCTGAGACGACTTCATTGGATTGCTTGGCCTCATCATTGGTCATCAAATAGTTGCGACCCCTAGCCGTACCCGCCGCCTTCTCTAGACGCTTAACATTATCGTTGCGCAAATCGGGACACTCCGGCTTCTTATGCCCTTCTTTACCGCAATTAATACAAGTGAGCTTGTTTCCGGAAGATGGTTTTGGAAAATCACGAGCCATATGACCCGCTTGCCCACAATTATAGCACGTAAAAGTAAAACCACCGGAAGCGCCCTTCTTCACGCTATTGACACTTTCGGAACTTTTCTTGTTCTTTTTGTTCGAAAAGTTTGAATTGCTCGAACCTTCACTTTTTCTCTTGCCAAAAGTAAAACCACTCTTTCTTAAGATGAGCGACTCGAAACCTTTGGCCATGTCAAACAACTCATCAAAGCTTTTCACTACGTTCACACTAATCTTATCTTGATAGTTGTCGTTCAAGGTTCGATAGAAATCTTCCTTCAACATTTTATCATTCCCGACGTACTCCGGGCAAAATTGGGTCTTGGACAAAAACACGGATTTGAGAGTGTTCAAATCCATCAACCCTTACCTCAAGGAACGTAACTCGTCCTTAAGCCTAGTAAGATCGACCGAAGTTCGGTATTCCTTGAAAAATTCGGACTTGAATTCATCCCAAGTGAATTCCATGCATTGCTCTTCACCATAAACTTGGAGCTTTGCGTCCCACCACAACTTGGCATCGCCCCTCAACATACTACACCCGTACCTTGTCCTCTTATCGAGAGGACATTCACAAGTACGGAAGGCCCCCTCCATATCGGAGATCCAACGGGCGCTCTTAAGAGGATCTCTTTCACCATCAAAAGAGGGAGGTTGAGAGTCCTTGAAATTCTTATAGAAAAAGTCCCGTCTTCCCACATTATCTTCGCGAAGAACGGCCTTAACTTGCTCCTTTACCACATTGACTAATTGCTCGTCAATCGTATCTAGGAACATCTTCTTAACGTCCTCGAGAAAAGCCTCATGATGCCTTTTCAAAATGGCCTCAACCTTGGCTGTAAACTCGACTTCTTCACTAGTACCTCCGCCATTGATATCATGCCCGTTTCTCATCTTCATTCTATAAGACAGAATAGATTAAACAACGAGACGAAAAGGATTTAACACATAAGTATATACATATACACCACACTACCCCATCTTGCTCAACAATCGTCGTACATCGCTTGTTTGACATGATTTGAACCCGTAACAATGGTAGATAATCATTGTTACGCGAGCACGTCGCATTAACTCGCTAGTACAACGTCTATCTTGCTTGACGATTGCTAACACCACACAAAACAATTAGCGCAAGGTTAGTTCACATAAACCTAAGCACTAATCAACTCCCGGTCCGACCCGTCTCCTACAAGTCCCGCATAACGCGCATACACAATAAAGTCTAAGTCTAGGCGCCTATCTCAAGTCGCCTAAATCCCTTAGACAATGCTCTGATACCACTTGAAACAACCCAACCCGTATTCCATACGATAAATTTTTTTTTTTATACAACACATTTATGTGCCAATTAAATATGTAAACCATTCCACAAGATCCACTTAAACGTACAACAATTTAAATGTTTACAAAAGGCACGAAGGCCATTAATCAAATTCAATACAAGTTTGACCCACTACAATTGATAGTTTATAATCCAAACGACACTCGAGCATGGTTTGGGACTAAACTACCCAAAACATTAGGCCAACTTCCAAGCTTCAACAAAACATCATCAAGGGCCACTTAATGCCCGATAACCCCTTTGCCCTTATCCGTACCTGCGACTAAAAAGATAAACAACGAGAGAGCTAAGCTAACGCTTAGTGAATGCAATAATTATACACGTACATATATAATATATAGTTACTTGCAAACACTTAAACACATACCGCATACATGCTAGCAACACAATTAGCTTATCATCTCAATTATAAACTATAAACTTCCAATATCACAAGCTAGCAATGCAATAGCATATATACAAACCGTACAATATAATATGCTTACACTACAACACAATAACCATGGTTAACCAATCGTACAAGGGATGGTACTCGAATTTCCCATTGGTGTTCATAACATCCATTAGTGTACTTAGCACCTCGTATCACTAACCCCCGGGTGGCATCTTAACACCTCGATACTTCACCCTCGGGTGGCGTCTTAACACCTCGACACTTCACCCTTTAACATGGAGTGGCGTCTTAACACCTCGACACTTCACTCCTAGGTGGCATCTTAACACCTCTATGCTTCACCTCGAGTGGCATCTTAACACCTCGATGCTTCACTCGTCACGTGAAACGTGGTGTCTTAACACCTCGACACTTCACATCTCACGCTACCACAAATAAATATATTATATACCTACGCATATAATTATTCCACTCACCTTAACACTTCGGTGGTGATTTAAATGCTTCCGAAGGCTTCAAAGCAAAGTACCTAATTACATAAGTACACATTCGATTACACAACTAGTGGAATTAACCACATTACACTTACTTGAGCATTTAATGACCCAATTCGCATTAAATGACTCAACCATACCAAAACCGCCCTTAAATGGCCAAGACCCGACTTTAATCACTAAAGCTAGTAAATTAAGTCTACTAACATCAACTAACACAAACTTAGGTTAATTCATACCCATTTCACCCAAACTAGGTCAACTAGCCCATTTTGGATCCATTTAACACTTTCACTACCAAACTTGTCAAACATGACCCAAATAACATCTCTTTCAACTTTAACAAGCGTGTTAGTGACTAAAAACGCCATTTAACATTTATAACCCCAAATCATAAGACCAAACCCTAGGTTATGGCCATTTGGGTTTTCTTTCCTCAACACAACCCAAGTTCGCCCATTTTAACCCCAAATGGGTCACATAAGTTCCAAATGAACAAAACCCTAGCATAAACTAATTAAAACTCAAAACTTAGAGTTAGAACTTACCGAGACTATCAACGCGTAGCTAGAGACACAAGGAACAACTTTAATTCTTGCTCCAAAGATCAACCCTCAATCCTTCACTCTCAAATCTTGCTTTTAATTCAATTGGGTTTTAAGTTTTGGGAGAGAAATTGGAAAGAAAAGAGAAAAGAAATAAATGAAATGGATGAGTGGTTGGGATTTAATGCTCCCATCTGATTTATACGCGAAATTACCAATTTGCCCCTTGAAGTCATTCAATTTGAGCTAAAATCGGAGTCAGAACTGCAGAGTTGTCGCGGCGCGGCGCTATATGTCGCGGCGCGACATTACGAAGGAAAAACAACCTCTCTTAACCCACTTTCTGAACCTGGTTCGCTTGAAATGCCGCGGCGCGGACCCCTTTGTCGCGGCGCGACACATAAGGGGAAAATCGACCCTTCTTAATCCAATTGCTGATCTGGATTTGCTTTATATGCCGCGGCGCGGCCCAATGTGTCGCGGCGCGGCATTGGCCGTCACCTGGACACTTCGACAGCCTTAAACAAAATTTGATTTTATTTAATTCGTACACTTAAATCTCGCTTCCTATATTCGCCTAACCTTCAACAATAGTCTCATAAGACTTAACGCTAACAAAGCCCATGTATAAACTTGTATTCGCACACATTATCAAGTATATATATATATATATATATATATCTAGACATTTACGCATAGTCTAGCAAGTTACAAACGTACAATGATTAAGTATGTACCTTTCAATATGTACGGGAAAAACGGGATGTTACAGGTCTATAACGTGTCAGACGCAATTACTATCCTTTGTAGGAGCAATAGTAAAGCTCACCCTTATAATTTGTAGGTTTGGCACAAGGTCCTGTCTTTGACCACTATGCAAGCACCGTTCTTACGGTTGACACCTGATTTGGTTCAGGTGACCTAATGAATTCCAGGTGAATTCCTAGGATTTTACGTTCAATGATAATGAACGCATTGAAAATGGGTTTTTAGAAAACAAATCGGTTTGTAATTTTATCAAAATATTTTCTCGTTCAAGCTCGAGTTTAGATATCATTGAATTCCATGAGTTTGAATTCTCAATCTTTAAGGTCAATCTCTAGGATTGAGTAATATCAGGCTTAAAAGCTGATTTTTAATCTTTAAGGAGATTATCCTTTTTGGGGATCTGATTCATTAGTCTTATCCAGCTAATTTTCATGGTGCCCCCCCATTGTACGAGATAAATCCTTCTCATGGTTAGGATAAATCTGACCACTTGGCGACCCTGTTTAATGCTGAGGTCCGTGGATTTCCTGCTGATTTTAGTGATGACTTTTCTAGATTTTTCGTCAACCTACAGCTGGTCTGGACGACAACTTCTTGACCTAAATCAAGAAGCGCGTGTCTTTTTCTGAAGACTTTACTTCCTTTTAATGATGGAATTGATTCATCGTGTAGATCCATCTCTTCTTTTCTTTCATCGGGTAAAATAGTTTAGTTTAGTCCAAAGCAAAAGTATTTTCAGTTATTTGTTACAGAAATATGTGACATATGTTTAAGATAACTTGGTAATTTTTCCCACACTTGGCTTTTATTTTCCTTTTTATTGTCCTCTATTCCATTTTAAATGAATTTTAACATTTTAGTTTGTTTCTCAATTTATGTCCTTTCTGAGGTAACAATAATTTCGGTGTTAAAACCTAGTTTTATCGTTCATAAAATTGTATAAACAGGATTTTGAGTTCATTTAATTGAAAATTTTGAAAAAATTTTACTAGAATTGGGTAGTCAGTATATAAGACTAGGGCTGTTCTTTATTATCAGAGAGCACTAGATTCTAATACAACTACTGCTTTACTAGTATTTTTAATGGTAACCAAGTGTTTATGATAAAAATTTAAAAAATCCGAAAGAATTTAACCCCTTCCCACACTTAAGATCTTGCAATGCCCTCATTTGCAAGAAATCAGTAACAATTTAAATTATTGAGGGTGATTTGTGTGAAAATGATTAAATTTTTACCAAAGTTTCCAAATATATTGGCGTTTGTTTGCTGAATGATAAATGGTGCACATCATTTGTTCATTCCGTCTTGTTGTTATTTCACATATATTTTGCATCTTGTCGTCAAAATTAGTAGCTTTTGCTGAACTTAATGCCAGTCTTTGAAAATGCGCTGTTTTACCCTGTTTTGTACAATCGACAATATACATACATACAAATATAATCATGCATGGCAATTTGAAATGGGACTCAATATCCCACTTTCAAATTCTAAATATGAAATATTAGCACACAATAATAATAAAAATAATAAAAATTACACAAATATATCCAATAACATAAGTTAAAACATGAAAAAGTCAAAAGATAAAAATATAAAAATCATAAAAATAACCAAATGGAACTAAATCAGTCTGGATATGGGTTCCAGTTCATCTCGTCAGGTGGGTTCCATTGTTGGTTATAGGTGTTTTGATAGGCTTGGTTATAGTCATACCGGTTAAAGGGTGGTCGGATATCGGGGCTATGTGGCGGAAAATGAGCAGGTCGAGTAGGTACATAGTTATTTGGTACCTGATATGATAGCTGGCTCATGATTTGGTGCTGATGAACTAACCAGCTATCGTGTTGGCGTCGCCTATAATCCTCGTATACTCGCTCGGAGTTCTACTGCTCATACATACTATGTCTGGCCGCGTTCGTCATTGCTTCCTCATCTATATGAACGTGGACGTCAAGAATAGCATCTCGAAAGACATCCCTAATATCTTCTGCCTCCTCCATTTCCTCGTCTGAGCCTCTCTCTACCTGAGGATGAGATCCCTCATAGGGTACTGCCTGGTTACGTCTACTTTTCAATACCTTAGCACCCACATAAACTTTCAATCCTAAGGGCTCAACCTGTTCTCTACAAAGCTGTAATGGACCCCCTTGGTTCCTATCAACACCTAAATACTCTCCAATGAGAGTCACAAAAATACCTCCTCCTATTATACTCCCGTCCTGCATTCCCTCTACCATTTTAGATAAATAAAAAGCAACACAGTAAGGGATATTGACAAAGCTTCTAGGATCCCGAATACACTTTAGGTAGAATAAATCATGTAGTGTAATTTTTTCTTTATTATGACCTCTCTGTGTAATCGAGTTGGCCAAAAATCTATGAATAATACGAAGCTCGGCTCTGTCAATATGTGTATAGGAGTGTCCTCCTGCTCGTGTAAAAACATCAAAATGTGACATACGCCTCCAAATGGCGTCAGCGTCAAAGTTACTATCTACCCTTTCACCATAATGAATCAAATTTGTACAATCGGGTAATAGCAACTCACCAGGAGTATATATCTGTAAGGCCCTGGCCATGTCCAACATGGACATTCTGTACATCCTACCGCCAAGGATAAACCTAAGAAATCTTCTATCATCTATTCTAACTATATTTGCATCAAGTGATACAGTACTCATCAACTCAACACACCATTCCTTATATACAGGTCTACGAATGGTGAAAAGACGTTCCCAATCTGTAAAAGAAGAACTGCCATACCTTTGAACTAAAAGCTGTCTAACACGGTCAGCTAGATGGACCTTTTCCAAAGGGGCCCAATCGATTACCCTTGGCACCTCTACATTTTTTGTTACCAATTTGAATTTGTTCCTTTGATATGTCTCGTAATCTCTCCATCTCCTATCAAATCTCAGATTAGGATGCAGAGTGTGCTCAGGAATCGTTGGGAATTCTACTGGCGGCCTCATTGGGAATACTATGAATTCATCAACAAACTGTACCGGATCATAATAAGGTATGTGTTGATCAGGCTGTTGTTGTTCCTGTTGTGGTTCTTGTTCGTGTTGCATTTCTGGTTCTGGTTGTGGTGCTGATGCTGGTCGTCTAGATGATGATGCTCCTGAACCTCCAGTATCGGCTTTCTGAAAAACACATTAAACACAAAATTTGTGCATCCAAATATGCATTAGTGTTAGCAAAATAACAACTTAAAACAATCACTATAACATGTTAAATCAAAATTAAACTTATACACATTTTCACAATTTTTCTCAATTCTACATTTTTCAAATAAGCACATATGAAAATGTATACAAAGTTAATAAGCTTTTAACTCAAATAACATGTCAAAATATTCATTACTAATAATTAAACAAGTCTCAAATGGCAATTACATCAAATTAATCAAGTTCATGAATTTTGGACTTAAAAAGTCCACTTTAATCTCCAAAAATCATGTTTAGGATCATTGTTTGGATCATTTAACTATCTAAACATGTTACACTACTCAATTTAGCAATAATTCATGACAGAAATCGACCATAACCTATTTATATCAAAAAGCCCCAAATTGCTCAAGAACACAAACCCTAGATTTCTAAAAATTTTAAAGTTTTTGGCTTCAAATCATGTTAAATAGCATCAATCTAGGTTATACATGCATAAAATACTAACAATTTAACACTAATTACACTAGAAATTAACAAAATTGCATTAGGTAAAAAATTGGTAATTATCACAAAAACTAGGAATTTATAGAGTTTAGGGGTGTAATTTTTACCAATTTGCTGAAGAATGAGAATCTAGGCATGATTAGAGCAAGAAAAATGACGAATTACGGTGAATTTTGGTGAAATTTGGAGAGAATTTGAGTGTGTTTTCGGGTATGTGTGTGTTTTTGTGGAGAAAGACAGACCAGTCGAATGTCTCGTATCAGGTCTGATTTTTTCCTCCATGCGATCGCATGGAGGTATAGTGAAAATCCCATGCGATCGCATGGGGGTCCGGGTACAGTGTTTTCAGCCTTTTTTTTTTTAACTTTAACTTATAAAACAATTAAGTGATTAATTTTAAAATTTTATTTCCCTTTTTCTTAGGACGAGGTCGTTTCGGATCGATGTCCTAGTCCGTCCTTCGACAAAATTTTAAAATTTGTCTTTTTCAAGCGATTGTTTTAAAAGCTTAGATTTTTGGGTTTTTTAATTTTTTTGGCATACCTTACTTCAATAAGATTAAAAATAGTGATAATAAAAGTTCTCGTCCCTCCCTTGGGTAAAGCAATTTCGGTTCAAAGACCTAGTCTTCAACTTACGAAGAATTTTAAAAATCGTATTTTTAACTTAATGAGATAAAGTAAATTTTTGTTTTTAAATTCACACAACTTAAATATAAAATTCAAAATTAATATTAAAAATTCACACCAAACTTAAAATTTGAAATGCATAAAATTAAAAATTCATATTTTAAAAATTAAAAATTCACACCAAACTTAAAATTTGAAATGCATAAAATTAAAAATTCATATTTTAAAAATTAAAAATTCACACCAAACTTAATTTAAAAATTCATATTATAGATTCACACCAAACTTATATTAATTTTTACAATTTTAAATATATTGTTTTTACAAAGTTTACAATATTAATTTAAGATTTATATATTAATTTTAAAAACATGGTAAAAATAAAATTAAAAATCTTTTTGGCTTTTTATCCCACTTTAATCAATCAAATATTATCAAAAATATGCGCCCCTCTTTTCGGTAAAGTAATTTCGGTTCCAAAACCTAATTTAACTCATGACGAATTTTTGAAATATTTTGGGTTGATTGATTAAAGATATTTATACCTTAAGAATAAACGTTAAATTTCGCAGTGATGTAATAAATTTTTGAATGATATCAATAATTTCGGTCGCCAAACCTAATTTTATTCAATACCAATTTAATACTTTATAGCGAACAAATTAGCGTTTATTATCAAAAGGTTAAAAAAATAAAAAATAAAAACTGTACAGACATACCTGTGAAATAGATTTCTTAGTTATATGATCTATCCCATTCATAAGATAGTCGGTTTAATTGGTTTTCCATGGCTACATAGGCGTAACCTCGAGCATTCAGTGTTTTTTCTTCTAAACATATGAACGGTCCGTCTCTGCATAAAGTAACAAATTTGGTATTTGAATAGGTTTGATTATTTGAACATTTACCTCCATGTGACCATTTTCCGCATTTGTGACATCGTTCTAGGTGTCGTGCTCTTCTTTTTGCTGCGGATTTTGATTTTCCTTTACCAAATTGTAACTTATTATCTTCGCATCTGGATTCTTTTCTTACTCCGTCCAATCTTTCTCTGATTATTGATACTATTTCACTCGGAAGTGTGTCATTATTACGTTTAGTGATCAAAGCGTGTAGCATTAGACCATGGTTTAGTTCACAGGCAGTCTTCATTTTGTAAAAACCTAAAAAAAATAAAAATTCAGAATGGGGGGAGAAGACTAGTTCTTTAGGGTCTGCTAGGGAAAGACCATTCGGGTTCCATTTTCGAGAACTACATGAAAACAGACAATCTAACTCTAACAGAAATACATATTATCCTTTAAAGACTTGATTCTCCCCACACTTAGAGGGCTGTGGTGTTGAAATTGTGATTAACTTCGTTGTTGACTTCCATCGGACTATCTATGTAGTGTTTAACTCTGTGACCATTAACTTTAAATTCAATCCCATTTGAATTTATCAATTCTACCGTTCCGTATGGAAAAACTCTTTTAACTATGAATGGTCCAGACCATCTTGATTTCAATTTTCCAGAAAATAGCTTGAATCGTGAATTGAAAAGAAGAACTCTGTCTCCTTCCTTAAATTCTTTTGAACTTCTGATTCTTTTATCATGCCATTTCTTCGTTCTTTCTTTATAGATTAACGAATTTTCGTATGCTTCATGTCTTAATTCTTCTAATTCGTTTAGTTGACTTAATCGTAGACGTCCGGCTTCATGTAAATCAAGATTACATGTCTTCAAAGACCAAAATGCTTTGTGTTCAATTTCTACTGGAAGATGACATGCTTTTCCATAAACAAGTCTAAAAGGTGTGGTTCCAATTGGAGTTTTGTAGGCTGTTCTAAAAGCCCAGAGTGCATCCTCCAATTTAATGGACCATTCCTTCGGATTTGATCCTACGGTTTTCTCTAGAATTCGTTTTAAAGCTCGGTTGGTATTTTCAACTTGTCCACTTGTTTGTGGATGATATGCGGTGGAGATTTTATGAGTTACTCCATATCTTTTAAGAACTTTCTCAAGTTGATTATTACAAAAATGAGTACCCCGATCACTTATTAAAGCTTTCGGTGTTCCAAACCTTGCAAAAAGACGTTTTAAAAAGTTGACTACAACTCGTGCATCGTTAGTTGGGAGAGCTTGTGCTTCCGCCCATTTAGATACATAACCAATGGCTACGAGAATATAGAGATTATTATGAGATTTTGGAAATGGACCCATAAAGTCAATACCCCAAATGTCAAATACTTCACATACTTGGATGACATTTTGTGGCATTTCATCACGTTGACTTATTTTTCCGGCCCTTTGACAAGCATCACAGGATTTGCAAAGAAGGTGTGCGTCTTTGTAAATTGTAGGCCAATAGAATCCAGCATCATAAACTTTTCTTGCTGTTAGTTGAGGCCCATAATGCCCTCTTGTTGGTCCTGTGTGACAATGGTTTAATATTTTACTAGCTTCATCTCCAAATACACAACGGCGTATTATTCCATCGGGACAACTTTTAAACAAATGTGGATCTTCCCAAAAATAATGTTTTATATCACTGAAGAATTTCTTTCGTTTTTGGTACGATAATCCTTTTTCAAGGAATCCATAAACTAAGTAGTTTGCATAGTCTGCAAACCATGGAATTTCTTTATAATCTATCTTCAATAGATATTCATCAGGAAAGTTGTCTTGTATGGCCGATTCATTTAGAACTTCTAACTCAGGATTTTCAAGACGAGAAAGATGATCAGCGGCGAGATTTTCTGCTCCTCTTTTATCTCGGATTTCAATATCAAACTCTTGTAAGAGTAAGATCCAACGGATTAATATTGGTTTAGCATCTTGTTTTGAAAATAGGTATCTAAGAGCAGAATGGTCGGTATAGACCACCGTTTTTGCTAGAACGAGATATGTTCGAAATTTGTCAAAAGCAAAGACAATAGCAAGGAGTTCTTTTTCAGTAGTTGTATAGTTCGTTTGTGCTCCTTGTAACGTCTTACTAGCATAATATATAGGTTGAAATCGTTTTTCAATCCTTTGTCCTAAAACTGCTCCCATTGCAAAATCACTTGCATCGCACATTAGTTCAAATGGTAGATTCCAATTTGGTGTTATCATGATCGGCGCATTAGTTAGTTTCTCTTTAAGAATATTAAAAGATTTGATACACTCATCTAAAAAGATGAATGGAGCATCCTTTTCTAGGAGTTTATTCATATGAGTGGCAATTTTAGAAAAATCTTTTATGAAACGTCGGTAAAAACCGGCATGCCCTAGAAAACTCCTAACTCCTCTAATATTGGTGGGATGTGGAAGTTTAGCAATTACATCTACTTTAGCTCTATCCACTTCAATTCCTTCTTTTGAAATTTTATGACCAAGAACGATGCCTTCTTTAACCATGAAATGGTATTTCTCCCAATTAAGAACTAGATTTGATTGTTCGCATCTAATAAGCATTCGTTCCAGATTAGCTAGACATGATTCAAATGTATCACCGAAGACTGAAAAGTCATCCATGAAAAATTCCATGCATTCTTCTATCATGTCATGAAAAATCGCCATCATACACCTTTGAAAGGTTGCAGGGGCGTTACAAAGTCCAAATGGCATGTGTTTGTAAGCAAAAGTACCATAAGGACATGTGAATGTGGTTTTCTCTTGATCTTCGGGTGCTATTGGAATTTGAAAATATCCGGAAAATCCATCTAGAAAACAATAGTAACTATTTCCGGCTAATCTTTCCAACATTTGATCTATGAAAGGTAAGGGAAAGTGATCTTTTCTGGTGGCGTCATTTAATTTTCTATAATCAATACATACACGATATCCTGTTACAGTCCTAGTATGAATAAGCTCATTTTTTTCATTTGTAATGACAGTCATGCCACCCTTCTTAGGCACGCATTGAACTGGGCTTACCCATGGACTATCAGAGATTGGATATATCAAACCTGCATCTAGCAGTTTAATAATCTCTTTCTTAACTACATCTTGCATATTAGGATTTAGTCTTCGTTGGTGTTGCACATACGTTTTATGACCTTCTTCCATAAGGATTTTATGTGTGCAATACGAAGGACTTATTCCTTTAATATCATGAATTTTCCATGCAATGGCTGGTTTATGAGCTTTCAACACAGAAATGAGTTGTGATTTCTCATTTTTAGTAAGAGAAGACGATATTATTACAGGTAATTCAGATTCACCATGTAAATAAGCGTATTCCAAATGGTTTGGAAGTGGCTTTAACTCTAATTTCGGTGGTTCTTCTATCGATGATTTATATCGATATATGTCTTCTTCTTTTAGCATTTGAATTTCTTCTGTTGTTGGTTCATATCCATTAGCTATAAGTGTAGCTAACATTTCAGCGTCATCAATTGGTTCATTACCTTCTCCTAAAGAACATTCTCCTGTTCCTTGTAATTCTGGAAATTCTTCTAATAATTCTGCATGTGCATCTATAGTTTGAATATAATAACATGTATCATCTGCAGATTGCGGTTGTTGCATGGCTCTATCAACTGAAAAGGTAACACTCTCGTCCTCTATACTTAGGGTCAATTTCTTACCGAACACGTCTATCATTGCTTTAGTCGTGTTTAAAAATGGTCTTCCTAATATGAGAGGAACTTGAGAATCTTCTTCCATGTCCAGAACAACAAAATCTACTGGAAATACTAAAGTACCAACTTTAACTAGCATGTTCTCCATTATCCCTCTAGGATATTTTATTGATCTATCGGCTAGTTGTATGCTTATTCTAGTTGATTTCAATTCTCCAAGGTCTAGTTTAGCGTATAGTGAATACGGCATTAAATTTATACTAGCACCTAAATCTGCTAATGCTTTTATTGAACTAAGACTACCCAGAAAACATGGAATTGTGAAACTTCCTGGATCAGATAGTTTTTTCTGGTATCTTATTCAATAGCACTGCTGAACAATTAGCATTCATAGTAACAGCCGAGAGTTCTTCCATTTTCTTTCTATTTGAGATTAGATCTTTCAAGAATTTAGCGTATCTAGGCATTCCTGAAATCACATCAATGAAAGGAAGATTTACATTTATCTGTTTAAACATATCCAAGAATTTGGATTGCTCGGCTTCAAGTTTCTCTTTCTTCATTTTACTCGGGTAAGGAAGTGGTGGTTGGTATGGTTTAACATAAGGTTTAGCCTTAACTGTGTTATCTTCATTAACCTTTTCAACTACCGGTTCTTTTTCCTTATCTTGATCAGGTTGTGGTTCTTGTGGAGTAGGAATAGCTTCATCAGAAGTTACAGGTATTTCAGGTGGTTTAAGTGTTGTACCACTTCTTGTGGTAATAGCTTTAGCTGTTTCATTTCGGGGGTTAGCATTTGTATCACTAGGTAAACTTCTCGGTTTTCTTTCACCTATTAACCTTGCTAGGTTACTTACTTCTTGTTCCAGATTTTGAATAGAAGCTTGTTGATTTCTAAATGCTTGAGCATTTTGTTCATTAGTTTGTTTCTGAGATGTGAAAAACTGCGTTTGAGTTTCAACTAGCTTCGTCATCATATCTTCTAAATTCGGCTTTTTATCATCGGTTTGTTGTGGTGGTTTGTTTTGAAAATTAGGTCTTTGCTGATTGTAAGTATTATTGGATACTTGTTGATTGCTAGGACCTTGTTGGTTGTTGTATGGAATATTTCTGTTATAATTTTGGTTTTGATTGTAAATCGGTCTTGGCGGTTGATAATTATTCTGATAATTATTTCCAGGTCTTTGGTTTATGTATGAAATATTCTCTCTTTGTTCCATTGTTAATTCAATACTGAGACAATCTTTTGTCAAATGTGGTCCTCCACACTGCTAACAACTAATTCGTATTGAGTGAATATCTTTAGTCATCTTTTCCATTCGTCTCTCGACAGCATCTATCTTTGCGGAAATGGAATCTAAGTCATGGCTAGAATCGGCTCTAGCTGCTTTAGATGATCTAACGATATCTTTTTCTTGGTGCCACTCATGTGAGTGGGAAGCAGTGTTATCAATAATTTTGTAAGCATCAGTTTCGGTTTTCTTCATAATAGAACCACCAGCTGCTATATCTATGTCTTTCCTTGTAGTGATGTCGCATCCTTGGTAGAATATTTATACTATTTGACAGGTGTCTAAACCATGTTGCGGACATCCTCTTAACAACTTTCCAAATCTAGTCCACGCCTCATATAGAGTTTCATTCGGCTTCTGTGTGAACGTAACAATTTCTCCTTGAAGTCTTACGGCTTTAGATGCAGCAAAGAATTGTTTAAGAAATTTTTCAACTAAAACGTCCCATGTATCAATTGCCCCTTCAGGTAATGATTCCAACCAATCTTTGGCTTCTCCCTTTCAAGTCCAGGGAAATAACATGAGATATATCTGTTCATCCTCCACTTCTCGGATTTTAAATAGTGTGTAAATCCTATTAAAGGTACGTAGATGTTCATTTGGATCTTCCTTCGGCGCACCACTAAATTGGCATTGATTAGTCACCATGTGTAGAATTTGTCCTTTGATTTCATAATCTGGCGCATTAATGTCTGGATGAGTAATTGCGTGACCTTGGCCAGTGCGTTTAGCTCTCATTCAGTCTTCCATACTTAAAGGTTCCAGATTCTCCATAATTGAATTTGTTGAATCGGAATCACTAGAGGATTCTGATTTAATGATTCGTTCCTCAACAATCTCTGTTTGAATGATTAGTGGTTCCGGAGGAAAATTTAGTGGTTCGGGATCTACGAATCGTTCCTGAATATTCTCCGAATTCTCAATTGTGAGGTCGGGTTCAAAAAATGGATTATCGGAAATTTGAACTGGAGTACTTGGTCGACTGGATGACGATTCTAAAGAAAAATCAACGGCAGTAATATTTGCTAAATGTCTTGATCTAGTTACAGGTGGTGAACGTACAAAAGGTGGTGAACGTCTTGCTCGGTGAATTCACTGAATATCCTATTAGTTTTTAAAAGGAAAGAAAAATTATAATAAGTTATCCAATCAATAGACTTTTCTGATTTTGCCCACATTTCGAATAGCCAAAAGATGCAGCAGAGGGGCAGGATTCGTTTGGTCTCAATATAATTGAGGACTGTTTGGCTCCAATAACCCGGTCCACGTACAAATCCAACTATTACTACGAACCAGAAAATTTTGATGTCTATTAATTTAACCACTTAAAATAAATTTTCGTAATTTTAAGAAATTTAGATAAGAAGTAGATTAAAAATCTATGTCCTAAAAACTAGAATGGCGAGAAATAAGAAAGAAAAAGAGTTCGTCGGAAAAAGATCGAAAAAGAAAAATAAGAAAGAAAAATAAAAGGTGACGGAAAAATAAAAGAAACTTATAAAACTTAAAAAAACACTTTACTAACCTAACCTTATTACTACAACTAACTTAAAATTATAATCGCAAATTGAAATTACTAATTGGAATGATAATTGATACATAGGTAAAAGGCGTCTAAAAATATTAAAGCTTACAAGTAAAACTATATCCCAAATGGCAATATCTTATAAAGGTACTAAAACTTAAAAAGGCATCGCAAAATTCTAAAGCACCTAAATCTTAGTCTAAAGAAAAAGCACTTAAGGGATTTTACGGCAAAGCCTAAAAATCTAGAAGTAAAAATAACTATGGCAAAAACTATGAGTTAAAAATAAATACGAGCGAAAAATACAAAAATTACGCTAAAACTATTAAAAAGGGACAAAATATAAAAATATACAAAAAGTTGTAAAAAGTACAATTTTTATAAAAATATTATTTTTATATTATTTATTTATTAAAACTATTAATTTTATAAACTAATTAACTAAATAATACAAATTAAATAAATAAAACTAAATTAATTATTTAAAATACTAACCCTAATTAGGGTTTTAATTAAATAATAATAATAATTATTATTACACCGTAATTAATGCAGTTGACAGACTAATCAGACGTGTCAGGTGAGCTCATGCGATCACATGAGTTCTATGTTACCCGGCCATGCGATCACATGGGCTAGGGTTTCGGGCCAGTTACTGGGCTGCTACAGTACTGGACTCGAGTGTTTTTTTTCTTCTTCTTTGATTTGTGTTTTATTTTTCTGTTTTATATATTTATATAATATATTTATATAAATTAAATAAAACTTATATTTTTATAAAATAAAGATAAAGAAACTTTTATAGAACTTAAATATTTAACAAAATCTTAAAAATATTTATATTTTTATTTTTCTTTTTATATTTTAGAATATTTAAAACGTATTTTTACAAAAGCGTATTTTTTTATAAAAGTAAACTTAAAAATAAAAATCTTTTTTATATATATATATAGCATTGCGCTTCCGGCTTTTAAGCAAGAAATTGAGTTCCCCGGCAGCGGCGCCAAAAATACTTGATGTGGTAGCGGAGTGTATATAAAATACTATTAATTTTAGCAGGAAAATACTATTAAATACGATACAATTTTACACAAGATATTTATTTATTTAGAGAATGGATATACTTAAATCTTGCTACAACACTTATAGGCAGTGTACCTAATCGTACAGTAGTGTAGTTTTTAGTAAGTCCGGTTCGTTCTACAGGAAAAATCTTTAAACAAAGCTTAACGCTATATTAGTTTACTTTTATAATTTTACAAATATATATATAAGTAATATTATTATTATAAAGGGGGGTTTTTACCTTTTAATGACCGGTTTGTCGATTTTAAAACTTTAGTCGCAGTTAAAACCAAATGTAAAATATTAAAAATAAATACAAGACTTAAATTAAAGCGTAAAGTAAATAACGATAATGAAATTTCGAATAATAAAAGTGCGATAAAATAAACTTGCGATAATTAAAAATTACGATAATTAAAAGTGCAATTAAATACAATAACAATAAAAATGCGATAATTAGAAGTGCAATTAAATATAAAATAAAGGAAATTAAATATGAAATAAAAGAATTATGCTTATTTAAACTTCTGTAATCATGATGTTTGACGTGTTGATTTTAGTTTTATGCTCATAGGTTAATTGTCCATTGTCCTGGATTATTTAATATGTCCGTCTGGTTTTTGTCCATAACAGTCCATCAGTCATAAATATAAAGTGCGAGTGTCCTCGTCAAATTATCCTTATACCCGAAGTTAAATATTCCAACTAATTGGGGACTTAAACTGTAACAAGATTTTAATACTTTGTTTAATAATTACACCAGGATGTCGACTGAGTGTAACCCAAGGTTTTAATATTTTGTTATCAATTATACCAAGTGTCCTTGTACATAATTTCACCCCTTTTTTAATTATTCTAGTGGCTATTAATCCATTCCCGTGTCCGGTTAAATGAACGATTATTCGTACATATAAATACCCCGCCCATCGTGTCCGATCGAGTGTATATGGTAATTTATAGGGACGCCCAATTGTAAATCTTTATATTAACATTAACAAACTATCATTTAGTTAAACAAATATAAAGCCCATTAATAGCCTATAGTCTAATTTCCACAAGTGTCGTTCCTTTGTCCAAACCCCAATTATGGTACAAAGCCCAATTACCCAATTTTAGTAATTAGCCCAACATCATGATTACTTCGGATTAAATAAGTATAATAATAACTTAGCTACGAGACATTAAATTAAAAAGGTTGAACATAACTTACAATGATTAAAAATAGCGTAGCGTTACACGGACAGAATTTCGACTTACACCCTTACAACATTTGCTAACATACCCTTATTATTAGGATTAAAATTAAAATTAAAATTAAAATATAAATATAAATATAAATATTTACGTATAGATATAGAGAGGATGGATATATATGTTTTTGCATTCACCAAACTGCGAATTTATATGAGATGTGGCCTGACTTTTCATGCCATGCGATCGCATGGACTTTCTTCTTCCTGGCCATACGATCGCATGGCCAGCTGGGAGAGCTCACATGTTGCTTGTTTCCTTGTGCCGACGTTTTATAAATATAATATAATATATATATTAATTTTAAGAATTAATTATATATTATATTATATTCATATACATAGTTGACTTGTAATTTTTAGTCCGTTGCGTCGAGCGTTGAGAGTTGACTCTGGTCCCGGTTCCGGATTTTCGAACGTCCTTGCGTACAATTTAATATCTTGTACTTTGCGTTTTGAATCTTGTACTCTTGTAATTTTGAGGCGTTTCTTATCAATAATTGGAACCTCTTTGATTGACTTTTTTACTTTTGAGCTTTTTGGTCGTTTGCGTCTTCAATTCGTCGAATCTGTCTTTTGTCTTCACCTTTTATTATTTAAACGAATATCACTTTTAAATAGAACAATTGCAACTAAAAGCTTGTCTTTCTTGAGGAATAATGCTATGAAATATATGTTCGTTTTTAGCATTATCATGCACCTTTTGGATGGTTGCATGTAAGGTTGTTGGAACATTTGCATTTGGTATGGATTCAGCATCATGGGATTTTGGTAAGTAAAGGTGTTTTGTGGTGGCATATAATATTGGTTAGGTATTTGATTCTGAAACTGGTTCTGGGGCACATTAGGTATCGTTTGGGATTGCGCGGTTGGGAATCCAGGTGGTGTATCATCATTTCCAAAATGCCTCGCCAATTCAAGCTCATTAATTTTGTCCTCAGCCTCTTTTAGCTTGCTTTCTAACTGAAGGATGTAACTATTCTGATCATCATCCGACTCAACACCCTCTTCTAGTGCTCTGAATGTTCCGGGGTTGGAGGGGTCAGTTGCGTTTCTATCAGCCATATCTGTGCTACAAAACATCTCACATAAAAGCTTAGTGGATAGCAGTTAGTTCAATCATAACTAACACATGTATATCCTATTTTCACTTAGCCCCCACTCCCACAGACATGTTTGACTTGCCTCGGGGTTTGGGAACAAAATATGCGCACGTATTTGCTGCCAAACCATGCTCTGATACCAACTTGTAACACCGGCCATTTTTTTAAAACACAGCGGAAGACTTTATTAACAAACACACTATAAGTCGCGTCATTACATTAATCTGGTAATTAAGTTTAAGTTTACACAACGGTGTTACGTTATTACAAAACATGATTTAAACAAAAGTCCACATCAGAGTAGGGTTGTCAAACATGTCTTCTGCATCAGCACCCGTCCCGACTAGCAGTACCAAAACCTACAACGGGTAATTATATGGGGGATTAGCGCACTGCTAAGTGAATGGAATCTATCTAACAGATATAGCTTAAGTCGCACATAAGCTATATACTAACAACAACACATGCTAACTACCAACTAGCATACAATAAGACAATACGAGGATCGGCGGCTTGTACGAGCACACGACTTCTAGCTGATCGGACTTGAGTCTACCGATAGTCTCTGCTACTCAATTCGAAGTATAGTTATCCAGATGCAGGTGATGCATCGTTCACACTATACTCCACAATTAGTAGCCTATGGACCCAACCTCCCCTAGGCACGGTTGACCTCATACGGACTATAACCTCTCCTAGGCACGGTTTCGAGTCCCCTGTCTCCCTAGGCCTGACTGGTGCCATTCACACAGTGTACACATAAATCACATACAACATCAGGCATACTATATTATTCTAACATGGAAATTTCTATACTATGCATGGTAAAAGAGTCAACCACAGTAGCATGATATGCTACTTAAACTCTATCCGGAGATAGACCCACTCACCAATTACCAGTAACTGCTCAGTTATTATTTATGAGCTTCCTCCTTGTCCTTATAACCTGAGAACAACACAAATAAAGTTAATATACATATCTAATAAATAATATAATTATTTCATACAATTAACTAGGTCATAACACCATATATTCATAATTTTATGAGTCTACATCATGGCTCCATTCAATAATGGCATACAGGTGCGTGCAAAACACGACATACACACTAAAACTCCTTTTCCGACCCAAAAATAGTTTGATCTAGTTTCTTTAAAGTTCACCATTGAAAAGTATTCTTTATTACGATTCTAACGATAGTTTATTCATCAAAAACGGAGTTACGTTTTGAAAGTTACGCCCGTTTCAATTTCATAAAAGGCACTGTAGCAAATAGTGATTTTCCGAACACTGTAGCAAATAGTGACACTGTAGCAAATAGCGACATTGTAGCAAATCGGGTACTGTAGCTAATAGTGACACTGTAGCAAATAGCAACACTGTAGCAAATAGTGACACTGTAGCAATTCGGGTACTGTAGCAAATGCTGTAGCAAACTGGGTTTCGAACAAGTTCGCTGATTTTGTGATTTTTTCCCCAAAAACTCGATTTCTAAGTGTTTTTGACCAAAGTTTAAGCACAAGAAAGTTACTAAACATATATACAACCTATTTCTAACATCAATTGATGTTTTTAAACATCAAACAACTAGATTTGAGCTAATTTATATCAAAAACCCAATTAGAGCAAGAATCAAAGCATGAATCTATGAAACACTTACCTTGTGAGGATCATGAAATCATAGAGAACAAGTTGCTAGCTTCAATTAATCTAAAGGCTCACAAAATCAAATTAGGGTTTATGTGTGTGTTTGTGTATGCGTTCGTGTGTGTGTTTGATGAAATGAGAAATGGATATAAATATCCAGAAACATATACTTAAATGAGTTACAAACTCATACCCCATATCACACTGGTATTTACCAGTTATCTTATCTGATAACCTTTCGTATCTCCTTAGGCGGTCCTAACGGAGTCCAAATTAAATAAACCAACCTGTTCTGGGACGCTTGTCACAAACTGGTCACAACACAATTATAATTAAGCACTAATAAAATAATTAAAATAAAAGCACTTAAGACTAAGCACAAACCCTAAGGGCAAAATAGGCAACTTACAACTAGCCCGGGTTTTAGTCTGTTACAAATGGACCACAAGATTTCAGTTTATAAATATATGTACACTCGCAAGTGTATAAAAGTATTCTGTAAGTTGTTGAGCACTTCGATAACCATACTTAACAATTAATGTGGCATATTCTCTTTATTATGAAACATCCCTACACAGTACCAAGTGTAGTAAAAATGAAGTACTATGCAACCGTCTACTATACTAGAGCGACTAGCCCAGTTGGGGTTGTCAAACCCGATAGGTCTATCAATAGGATTCGTTCTTACATGCTCTTACAACATGTAAATATTAGTTACCAAGCTATTAGGGAAAAATATGCAAAGTGGTGCAACTCAATGTAGAATATGTTTTTAGTACTTGTGTCCATTTCTTAAAACAGTTATAAAAACAGCCATGTATTCTCAGCCCAAAAATATATATTGCAACAGCAATTAAAAAGCGAGCTATGAAAACTCACTTGTAAATCGTAGAGAGTAAATAATATGATTTTTCAATACTTTGAAAAATATGACACGGTCTTCAACATATTCAAGAACCTATAATATATATATATATATATATATATATATATATATATATATATATATATATATATATATATATATATATATATATATATATATATATATATATATATATAATACAATTATATTCGAATGATAATTATATCATATTTATATGATACTTTTAATTAGTCAAGTTAGTAGTCCTTTGTTAGTAGTCCAAAAGTTCAATAATCCAATAGTCGTCCAATAATCGGTGTATATATATATATATATATATATATATATATATATATATATATATATATATATATATATATATATATATAATCTTAGAATCACCCCCAAGACGTATTGTACACGTATTGTCTTTGCATCAATCCAGAGATGTATTGTATACATATTGTATACGTATTTTCTTAGAATTAACCAAGACATATTGTATACGTGTTGTCTTAAGATTTATCAAAACTTATTGTATACATGTTGTTTTAGAATGAACCAAGATTATTATATATATACAATCTCAGAATTAACCAAGATTATAATATTTTATTATATTATTGATAACATGTCCAAATATATATAGGATATCGGAAAAGTTAACAAGGAAATGGTTAATATAGTTTTTATATGATGAATTTAGTCCATACAACGTTAATCCTAGCAGATTTTGTTTTGCTTATAAAATATCCATTACAACTCTGTTTTAAGTGAATCAAATTGCTGTGGACTCGTTAAGATGTTGATTTTTCAAAACAAAATTAAAAGGTTTAGCCTATTTAGAAATTTTTAGAGTTCTACACTCTTTTTGTGACGTTGGACATATTTGAAAGAATCCTGGCATCAACCCAACATATGATTTTTTATAAAATACTTCCACTTTGTATAAAATAATAAAAAATTACTGGAAGTTATATTTACATATATTAACATATTTTCATAGTCTTAGCCTCGAACTCAAAGTCTAAGATAGGTTTTGAATTTTCCTCCCAAAACAATCCACTTTTACCGAATAGAATTTATGTATGTTAAGTTTTTAAGGTGTTCTTCATATGTACAAGTTATAAGTTCTTATAATAACTTAATATAATATCATAATACATATAAATAAGTGTTATTAGAGTTAAGTTAGAAAGATTAGATTAGTTTTTCAAACAAGTTTAGAATCAACCAAACTATGTTCTAGTTGTTATTAGTTATGAACTCTGATATAGATAGCTATAAAAGTATGAATTGAACAAGGCTTTAGGTAAGGTTAATACCTTGATTTAAGAAAGAAAGTTACTGAGTATAAGAAGAGTTTCTTAGACTTAAAAGAATCCTTGAAAGGGTGCTTAAAGAAAACTAAACTTGGAAGCAAAACGTGAATCAAAGTAAGTGTTCTTGACCACTTAATCTAAGGTGTTTATGGATTGTTTTTTAAGCTAGTTTTTGATGTAGATGATAAAAGCTTATAAGAACTTAAAGATAGAATATTAGAAAGAGTTTTTAGAGTAAGAAACTAGAGAGAAAACTTGAGAAAATTTGAAGTAAAATGAGTTATATGTATATATATATATATATATATATGTATATATATATATATATATACAAAATTTTTGTTGTTAAATGTTATGAAGTCATGCATGATATAATATTGCATTAATGCAGATTTCAATTGGAATATATCAATAGTAAATACTTCTAGAAGCTACATATAATTCGTGTATAAATACCGTATAAATACGAGTAGAATTCTTGAGAAAAATGAACGAAAATACAAGTATAGCTAAATGAACGGAAATACAAATATAGTTATCCTTTATATGTATTTATATATTATAATGTGTATTCAATACTTTTAAGGATGTATTAATACTCATAATACGTTATATATAAATATATTTTAACATAACTTAATTACGTCGTTTAAATAGTAACTATATATATATTGTTCGAAAACGCTTATGTTAGTAGTATGAAAATGTTTATATGATAGTTTGTTAATATACATAATAAGATACTTAATTATCATATTTTCAAGTTATATATATATATATATATATATATATATATATATATATATATATATATATATATATATATATATATATATATACGTAAATATATAATTAATACAATTTATGACGTTCGTGAATCGTCTGGATAAAAGGGTGGTTAAATGCTTGTATAAAACTCTTTTACAAGTTTTAAAACTTTTCAAAATTCATTGCTTATCATGTCAGAATAGTTTTATCATATAAAGATTAAGTTTAAATTTGGTCAGAAATTTCCAGGTCGTGACAAACTTGATGTTGACTCGTCTAAAATCAGTATGCTCAAGTTTGAAGATTGGAAGCCTTGTTTCTTTTATCAATTACCACAGAGTTGGTCTGGTGTAGTTACGGCAGTTAGTATGTGGTTCATCTAGAACTACTAAGTTGACCTTTAAAGGATTCGAGATTTAATTCTCAGCGAGGGAATCAAGAGGAAAGATTCAACTGAGACATTTGGTTCTATTTTGAGTGTAGTAGGTAGAGGTAGGGGTAGAAGTAGAAGAAGAACAAGATCTAAGATGGATCCATAACATGTGATATACGTTATGTGCTGGAATTGTCAGCAAGTTGGTCACTTTAGGTCACAGTGCCCGGGTTTGAAAGCGGGTGAGGACACATCAGCCGTAGTTGAAGATGCTTGGATGTGCTTTGAGGAGTTTTTGGACGAATCTTGGGTTTTGGATTCGGGTTTCTCGTTTCATTTTACCCCGTTCATGAACTAGCTAATGAAGTTTAAAAGGTTTTCAGGTAGGGTTCGATTTATTGACAAAAGAATACATGATATTGCTAATATTGGTGATATTTCCATAAGTCACCTAGGTTTTGTTTGGGTCTTAAAGAACGGGAGGTTCCTTCCCATGCACACGAGAAGACTACTCTCTGTTAGGTTGTTGGATAACGATGGGTATCATGTTTTATTTGGTGAAGTACTCTTTATCGAAAGCTGCTAGCTCGTCGTGGTTGGGTTGTGTCTAAGAAATTTTTATTGGTGGTATAAATGGGTTGGTTCAATGAAGTCAAAAATGGTGATCTAGAATGGGTTTGTTTAAATTCTCCTTAGGCGGGAGACTGGTCGAGTGTGAAGAAGAATAAATAAACATCGAGAGGTGCTGCTGGAGTGATTTTCCCAATAGGAGTGCATAACTTTGCGGTCTCAAAGTCAAGCACGCGACATGATGAATTTTACGACATGATGAATTTTGCAACGATCGCGAGAAGCATGACAGAAAAAGGGTTTGCTGAAGATGACAACCTTACGACCGCGAAGATTTCTATCTGGTCGTGAAAATGGCATGATATGGTCGAAACGGACGGTTTCGTTTATGCAGTGTCGTTAGGCCGCAAGGCGTCAGAATCAACTACCAAGAGAGGGAGCAATAGTTTTAAATTTATATTTAGCGGGGCCTAAATCTTACTACTCCTTATTATGGGTAAGGGAAGTATGACTTAGAGTCGTATTTTTGAGATATCAGTAGAATCGAACCTATATCTAAAGCTTAAGATAATTCTAAGGTGCGGGAGTAGTGATTTATTACCTAATTTTGGGTTTTCTAGTTTATAAGATAAAGTAAAGTAAATACGATAAAATTTGTAATTCAGATAAGGCTAAAACAAGTGCATGCTATGATTTCGTCAGTTACTTTGCCGGGATTATGGAATGCTGGCTCATGGATAGGCAGTGACCTTGTATTCATTACACTAGTCCTAAACGCCCCTGTCATAAGACATGTCACTGGGTAATGCGATAGGCTTGAAGATTCTGAATAGACAACGATGTCCCTTACCCCCGACGCCCGTGCAGTCTGACTACAGGCATACACGTTCAGACGGCTCATCCAATTGAGCGACTCGGTTGGGTGACGTATTAACATTCCACAATGGTCTAAACTTTCTTAAGCGTAATAGGATACATGGTTTTCTATATCCGAGAGACGTGATGTGCCAAGATGCTTTCGTTAATGATTGGTTTTAAAAGATAGTTAGGCCCTTAAAAAGAGTTCAACCCTAAGGAACATCATGGCCAAGTCAAGTTAACTTCCATGAACACGTTCGGTTTCCCTCAAGCGGGGTGCAATGGTTGAGACCGCGTTATGGTGAAGTGTACTAATCAGCACTAACTGTGTTCCATGGCCTTACTTAGCAGAGGTACAGCTTACAACAACCGTTGTGCTTCAGCGTACACGTACGAAGTTTATATGCTTGGTGACTACACTAGCATGGTCTAGGACCGACAATGTACTAGGGGTCTAGTTCGATGTTTCACTACGAAAGAGTCCTCAATTAGAATCCAAGGCTCGGTGGACTTACTACAACCGGTGTGGCTCAATCAAACTCACGTTGTATCCGATAGACATCTCTTACCAAGGGGTGACACAGATAGTGTACTCTGAATCGGGGTTCGCGACTTCCCAATAACAGAGCCAATAACTACGTTCTCTTAGTTGGAAAAGCGATTGAGTTCAAAACATAATCGAAAAGCATTTCAACAATATACACAAGCCATAATATAATTTTGGAATTATAACTGACTACGTCAAAACATACACTAAAGATAACTATAATCATGGCAACGGTATCACAAAGCATAATAATGGAAGACATTATATAAAGATAAAGGATAGAAGTACCAGTAGATTAAACGAGTTCTGAATACAAAAGTGACAACTTCAAACTCCAGACCGTTCCTAATACAATATTCGGCGTTCTTCTCCGGGTACTAGGTTTCCCACACGGAGTCGAAGACCTTGAGAGTATGACTAATATTGTACAAGAGATATAAAGAAGTAAATGGAAGTGTGTGTTGGAATGAATGACAAAGACCCTTTAAATAAGCTTGAAATTTGCCTACAAATAGCTGGCAGGCCGTTTGACAAGCCATTTGGCAAGCCGTTTGCAGGGGCCATTTGCCAGGCCATGCCTTTTAACATGGCCGTTTAACATGGGCATGTGGCAGGCCGTTTACAAGCCAGCAAGCTGTTTGGCAATCCGTTTGGCTTGCTGATTTGCTGGATCATAACTTGATTTCTTGTCTTTCACCATTTTTGCTCTAGAATCTTCGTTTTAGCTCCGATTTACTCGATTCTTCTTGGACCGTCTTTGTAATCACTTGTTCTTCAATTTTAAGCAGTGCAGCAGGTATATTGGCGATAAAATTTGGAACTTTACTGTTTTTTGGGCCAAAATACCGAGGTAAAAACGTGACTTTTTAGCCGATATCATGGCGCTGACCGGCAGAAGTTGGAATGCTATTAGGTTATTCGTATTTTCATCTAATTCATTGTTTAATTGTTCTATAAATAGATCATATGTAACATGTAACCCATACTACGAAATTTATCAATAAAAAGTCTTTTTATTTTGTCGTGGTTTAAACTAATCTTTTGTAACGAACTCGAATCGGGCCTAGTGGTAAATGACCATGTTTCCCTTATATGTTATTTTAATAATTATATATTTTTAATAATTTTATTTGATTGAATGTGTTTTGTGACAAGTGTCGCAGGAAAATATTTGTTTATTTAATTTGGACCTCGTTAGGACCGCTCAATGAGATACGTGGTGTTTCAGATAACTAGTAAATACTCGTGTGAGATACGGAAGGGGTTTCCTTCACATCCTTATAATTTAAATGTGTTAGATTCTGCTTTATTTCCATTTATTGGAAATATGATACCAAACACACCCTTTCACCAACAGTTCTAATCCCTAGCTTCCTAGATTCTTGTTTATTTGCTTCAATCAAGCATTGGATCTTGATTTTTCTGATTTCAGTAACACGTCAAGGTAAACATGTATCAATTTCATGATTATATCCATGTTAAATTAGGGTTTTTTGGGTTATAAGGTGTTCATATGATTTTGGGTTGAATCTTGTTTGAAAAGTGTTTGTAATGTTTGATTGATGTTAGATATAGTTTCTATATGTGTTATATGATGTTTTTGAACCTTTCGATTGACCAAAAACAAGCTGAAATTGAATTTGGGTGTTAAACCCCGAAAATAACGAATTTGTGTTGTTCTTCAGCTCCCATATGAGTGACAGCTCACTCGCACGAGTGACAGCTCACTCGCACGAGTGACCATACAGAATGACATGCATCATACTGAATGACCATACTGAATGGCCATACTGAATGACATGTCACTCGCACGAGTGACCATACTGAATGAACATACTGAGTGACATTTCAGCCACAAGAGTGAGATTTTCAGCACGTATGTGAAGCGTTCATTGTGCGATTAGAGAAATAGGGTGGAGAGCAAACAAAGTGGAGAAATGGGGTGGAGGAGTAATGAAGCTGGAAGATAAAGAATGGAAGTGTTGGAGGTTTTAATAAAACTTTCGTGTAGGGCAAAATAATCGATAGCCGGATAAATCACTGAATCGTGGTATCACTTTCCAAAAGTAATTATTCGACCCTTGTTGCCTGGGTTACACGAATATCACTTTGGGATAAGACAGAGATTAGTTCTTGTTATTGGCAGTAAACAAGAACTCTTTTTGCATAAGAGTATTAAGGTGTTTGTGTGTATTTATTCTCATGAATGATAGTCCATATTTATAGGCACCCAAAAACAAGTATTATTCCACGATGGAGATGTTTCACCTACTCCACGATAGAGATGTTTCACTAACTCCACAATAGAGATGTTTCACTAACTCCACGATGGAGATGTTTCACTAACTCCACGATGGAGATGTTTCACCTACTTTTTAACAGCAAAAGTGGGTGCAGGAATAATATTTCCGTAATCACTCAAATTTGTGATGATGGAAAACCACTTTCGGGTCCGGGTAATCTATCACTTAATGGGTGTACACTCCGTACCTCCTAACCATTTACAAGTGTAGATTAAATCCCTCAATTACACTAAATTTCCAACAATCCTCCCCAATTTAGTGCAATTCGTTTCATGAGAATTAAACAAATTAAAACAAAAACTCATACATAAATGAAAATATCTTGAAGATTGAATTTTCACCTTAGTACATTACACATTCCAAATATTCGAGAATCGAGGTGTTCTATGAATTGAACCCTTCAACCCATTTGAATAACTGAAAATAATATACACATAAGTTTTCAAATACTCTAAAGCTATCCTGACACTTTACAAGCCATGTGTCCATATCCTTTCATGAATGTATCTAAAGCAAAAGTCCAAGCTTTGTTAAAGCGGAAAAACTTCACATTCACATAGGTACTTCATTTCAGTCATGCACCTGCTCATGCACTTTTTCAAATGAACTATTAAGAAGATAGACTTCAACCTCACCTTCAGCAGGTCCGAGTACATACCTTAACTTGGGATGATTTAAAATTTATGTACTCCAAATTTCTAAGTATAAGCCTTCTACATTGAATTCAGCTTCTGATTTTCATCAGAAGGGAATTGGGTATCTTATAATTAGAAATTTATGTGGACTTTAAACCCATCCCCATAGCAGACTTGTCAACCAAGTCTCTTGCCAATCCCTTCATCAAGTGATCAGCTAAATTCTGTTGTGACCTCACGAACACTATAGAAATCACCCCATTCATGATAAGTTCACGAATCATGCTATGTCTGACACCTAAGTGTCTAGACTTTCCATTGTACACCTAGCTATAAGCCTTTCCCAATGTCGCAGCACTATCACAATGAATAGACATGGGTGCTATAGGTTTAGGCCATAATGGTATCTCATGGATCAAGTTTCTAAGCCATTCTGCTTCTTTACCAGCAGCAGCTAAAGCAACAAACTCAGATTCCATCGTTGAGTTGGTAATACATGTCTGCTTCTTAGAAGCCCATGAAATAGCACATCCCCCAAGCAAGAACACTCAACCACTCATTGAAGAATGATCTTCAATATTGGTTATCCAACTCGCATCAGAATATCCTTCTATTACCGAAGGGTTCCCATTGTAAGATAAACTATAGTCCATAGTTTTCTTCAAGTACTTCAGTACCCACCTAATTGCTTGCCAGTGATGAGTACTCGGATTACTAGTATATCTACTCAGTTTTCCCACTACAAAAGCAATATCCGACCTTATACAAGTCATGGCGTACATCAAACAGCCAATCACCTGAGAATACTCAAGTTGTGATATAGCTTCACCTTGATTAGGCATAAACTTCTCACTTAGATCCACAGGGGTACTCACAGGAGTACATTCAAAGCAATTGAACTTTTTCAACACCTTCTCAATATAATGAGATTGACAAATCGAAATTCCTTTGCTTTCACGTTTGATCCTAATGCCAAGGATAATGTCAGCCTCCCCCATATCTTTCATGGAGAATTTTGATGACAAAAATTCTTTTGTTAAATCAACCTGACTTTGGTCAGTCCGAAACATTAACATGTCATCAACATATAGATAAATTATAACTCCTTTACTAGAATCATCAAATTTACTATATACACATTTATCTGCTTGGTTTAATTTAAAACCACTAGATAAAACCACTTCATCAAACTTCTGATGCCATTGCTTAGGTGCTTGTTTCAAACTATATAAGGACTTCACAAGTTTGCACACCTTGCCTTCATTTCTTGGCATGACAAAGCCCTGAGGTTGGTTCATATAAACCTCCTCATCCAAATCACCATTCAAGAATGCTGTCTTCACATCCTTCTGGTGAATAACCAGATTGTGAATTGTAGCCAAAGTAATCAGTTGTCTAATGGTAGTGATACGTGCCACAGAAAAATAAGTATCAAAATAGTCAATTTCAGACTTTTGTCTAAAGCCTTGAATGACTAACCTTGCCTTGAACTTTTCAATAGTTCCATCCACCTTAATCTTCTTTTTGAAGATCCATTTGTAGCCCAAAGGTTTGCAACTTGGAGGTAGATCAGCTAACACCCAAGTGTTATTGCCCATGATGGAATCCATCTCATCATTAATTGCCTCTTTCCAGAATGCAACATCCTGAGACCTCATTGCTTCATCATATGTTTTGGGATCATCATCAACATTGAAACAATACAAATATTGGGTAGAAACATCATCCCTGGAACCTTCAACGAAGTATAGTTGAAAATCTGGTCCAAATGATTTAGGTTTCCTTTCTCTTTTGCTTTTCCGAAGCTCAAGTGACTGATCAACAGCCTTTTCAGAGACTTCATCATTACAATCCTTGTTGATCCCATTGTTACTTGGAATCATATTCTTTAGTCTATGTATAGATGAAAATCGATTTTCATCAAAGATTGCATCCCTTGAATCAATCACAGAATTGATTGAGACAAACTCATTAGGCTCTATTACATAGAACCTATATGCCTTGGAATGTTCGACATATCCAACAAATATGCAATCTATACCTCTTTCACCTAAACTTTTCTTCTTGGGATCAGGCAGTCTTACGACCGCCCTACAACCCCATACCCGAAGATAATTCAAGTTAGGTTTCCTTTTATTCCAAAGTTCATAAGGTGTAATCTTGTTTCTTTTGTTAGGAACTCTATTAAGCAAATAACAAGCTGTTAACATAGCTTCCCCCCAAAATCCTTCACTTAAACCTGAATAGGATAACATGGAATTAACCATTTCCTTGAGGACCCTATTCTTCCTTTTAAATATACCATTTTGTTGTGGAGTATAAGGAGCAGTGGTCTCATGGATAATACCAACGGATTGAAAATACGATTGGTCAATGCATTCACCCCCTATCCGTTCTAAGTCTTTTAATCAAAGCCTTTTGTTGTAATTCTACTTCAGTTTTAAATATTTTAAATTTATCTAATGCTTCATCCTTAGTATGTAACAAATAAACATAGCAAAACCTAGAAGCATCATCAATAAAAGTCACAAAATATTTATTGTTCCCTAAAGTAGGAGTAGCATGCAAATCACATAAATCACTATGTATTAATTCCAAAATTTCAGGATCACAATGTACATTTTGAAATGGTTTCTTAGTGATCTTTGTTAACATACACGTTTTACACTTTTCATTGTTCATGTCAAAGGCCGGTATTAATTCATCTTTAGACATATCTTGCATTCTTTTAAAGTGTACATGTCCTAGTCTAGCATGCCAAAGTGTAGAATTATTTATGCTAGAAGTAGATATAAAAGCAAAATTAACATTCAAGTGATTAATGTTAAGTCTAAACATTCTATTGCATAAATAATCAAAACCAACAAACATACCATGTTTTGACAAAACAAACCTATCAGATTCAATCACTTGTTTATAACCACAACAATTTAACACACTACTGGAAACCAAATTTTTTCTTATTTGTGGTACATGCAAAACATCAAACAAACAAACATTTTTTCCAGAACTAAAACACAAATCTACACTTCCAAGTCCATGAACAGATGCTGTTGACTCATTTCCCATATGAAGAATTGATCCATCAGTCACGGACTCGTAAGTCTTGAACCAAAATCTATCCTTGCATACGTGGGTGGTAGCTCCCGAGTCAACCCACCACGCGACATCATCATCCTGCACAAAATAAGCCTCAGATATATATATATATATATATATATATATATATATATATATATATATATATATATATATATATATATATATATATATATAAAACATAATAATTCTTATTTGAATTATTAAATATATTCTGACCTTTTGAGTTGTGGTTGTTTCAATCATTTTCCGAACCGCTTGTGCTAGATCCTTTGGCATTATTATTACCAAAAATAACCTTGTAATCCCTTTTCATGTGTCCAGTTTTACCACACTTCCAACAAGTCAATTTAGACTTCTTATTCGGATTAGCCTTGTTATAACCTTGATGTTTACGTTTGCCTTTTTTGTCATTATTACTAGTGAACTTTTTATGTTCCGCCATATTGACAACAGACGTACCAGCAACTTCGTTGCTCTTTGGCTTGTCATTATCCTGCAACCTGAGGGATTCCTCAATACGCAGATGACTACCTAACTCAACAAGAGTTAACTCCTCCTTCTTATGTTTCAAAGAATGTTTAAATTCTTTCCAAGATGGAGGTAGTTTATCAATTATGCTTGAGACTTTAATAGACTCGTCCATATTCATTTTATGTTGTGTGAATTGACCAAGTATACGAATGAGCTCATTGTATTGTTCCAAGACCGGTCTAGAATCGACCATCTTGTAATTATTAAAATTACTTACAAGGAACTTTTTACTAGAAACATCCTCAGACATATACTTGGTTTCTAAACAGTCCCATAGTTCTTTAGCAGATTCAACATTTTGGTAAATATCAAAAAGGTAATCAGTCATACCATTGAGGATTAAACCTCTAGCGATGTAGTCATCGTTCTCCCACCTGCACCTTTTCCGAATTTGTTCAACAGTGGCATCATCACCATGATCTTCAGGAATTGGTGTGCTGAGTACGTACACCACACTCATGCTGCTCAGAAAGAAGTGCATCTTCTTTTGCCATCTCCTAAAATCAATTCCCTCAAACTTATCAAGTTTGGAGAAATTCGCCGTCATGTGTTTCATCATAGCCGCCATCGATTATAACAGATAATTACTTTTAATTATTGGAGGTTTTAATAAAACTTTTGTGTAGGGCAAAATAATCGATAGCCGGATAAATCACTGAATCGTTGTATCACTTTCCAAAAGTAATTATTCGACCCTTGTTGCCTGGGTTACACGAATATCACTTTGGGATAAGACAGAGATTAGTTCTTGTTATTGGCAGTAAACAAGAACTCTTTTTGCATAAGAGTATTAAGGTGTTTGTGTGTTTATTCTCATGAATGATAGTCCATATTTATAGGAACCCAAAAACAAGTATTATTCCACGATTGAAATGTTTCACTAACTCCACGATAGAGATGTTTCACTAACTCCACGATGAAAATGTTTCACTAATTCCACGATGGAGATGTTTCACCTACTTTTTAACAGCAAAAGTGGGTGCAGGAATAATACTCCCGTAATCACTCAAATTTGTGATGATGGAAAACCACTTTCAGGTCCGGGTAATATATCACTTAATTGGTGTACACTCCCATTTACAAGTGTAGATTAAATCCCCTCAATTACACTAAATTTCCAACGGGGAGAATATAGATGATGAACGGGAGATAAAAAAAAAATTGTACAAACCCTAAATGGTTTCTACCACCCACCGCCCAATTGGGCCAATCAAATGATAATTTGACTTACGGTATTTAGAAGTTATATAAATATAAATATAAATATAAATATAAATATATGGGAAGGATCAATATGATATAAATCATATAACCAAGTTGGGGAGTGGGGAAGCAATTTGGATCACTCATTCACTTCCTAAAAATTAAGATCTTTTCCTCGACCCCCTGTTCCATTAAAATGAGTGGAAGGTAAAATATTTATTTTCTTTTTGGAAATTTTTCAGAAAAATGTTATTGTTTACAAAGAATATTATTGTTTCCAAACAATGTTTTACAATATTTATGGTTGACGTACCAAAATACATACCACTAAGTTTTATTCATTTATTATTATTATCTTTAATCGAAAATTAGTGAAAATTGATGAGAAATATTATATTTTTTGGAACATTGTTGCTATATATTTCATATTAGTAGTTCACCTTTTACGTTAAACGTTTTGTCATATATTTGAGAATATTTTTTAGTATTATCTTCATCTTCTATATACTTCATAATCAAAATATTCATTTCCTATAATTTCGTAATCGTAAATTTAATATTACCGATCAATGTTCACTATTTTTTGCTCAAATAATTACCATTTTTTATAAATGTTAACCACCCCCACCACCCACCATCACCATTACCACCATCCACCAGCACCCACCTATCACCACCATCCACCAGCACCCACCTATCACCACCATCCACCAGCACCCACCTATCACCACCATTGATATTTTACTTTTTTTACAGTTTAAGTACTAAAACGCTTGTCACTATGTTTTATTAACTAGTTATTATATTATTACTAAGTTATAACCCGCAAATTTGGGGGGTTTTAAACAACAACACTGATTCTCACTACCGTACTCATAATGTATGGGGAGGTAAAATGTAAACAATCATACCTCTACCCAATAATTAAAGAGAAGTCGTTTCGCCACCCATGTGTCCACGAGAAGACAATCATTCCCGATATGATTTTTACGGGATTTTAAACATTTGTCTGTTTTTCACATTATATTTATATACGACTACATCCAAAGCAATATGTTCATATCAAATATGAGTTGTTCGGATACATTCACATAGAAATATAAAATCAGATATTTGTAGTTTGTAATATAAGAGTGAAATATTTGTAAGGCTTAATATATATATATATATATATATATATATATATATATATATATATATATATATATATATATATATATATATATATATATATATATTAATTGAAAAAAGAATAGGTGAAGTAATTAAATGATTGTGGCTTGCGCAATTTATGAGCTATCACCGCTTTAGTCATATCTCTTCTATACGAACTCATATTTAGTTGTTTCAATATATCAAACGCTCGCAATTCGAATGACTACATTTTTCACTTTTATTGTTTCTTGATATTCAGAGCATCCGTTCACAATTTTTCACTTTTAAGCAGAGGTCCAGTTATTTGGATTATGGTATATGTGCTAATATTGTTCTCTAATTTAATTCAATGGTTCTTAATCATTATTACTTTTAAATTTAAGGGTTATAATTTTGACATGTCAACTTTTTTAAAAATTGTTTTGCTAATATTACTTTTGTTATAATATATATAGAGAATAGAGAATAGAGAATAGAGATAGAGATAGAGATAGAGATAGAGAATAGAGATAGAGATAGAGATAGAGATAGAGATAGAGATAGAGATAGGTTTGTTGTTACTATTCTCAATGCTTATACAAATTTTAGAACATGTTATGTTCGCCTCTCCAACAAAGTTGTTCAAGCTTCGTCACTGTTTACAAGAGGTCTCGGGTTCGCATCATGTCTAGGACTAATATTTAGTAGTGGCCAAGGATGAATTAGAAACGGCTATGAAGTAATCATGTTGGGTTGCGTATATCAGAGTATGAGGTCGGATTACTCGCTCTCCGGATAGCCCGAACAGAAAAAAGCTTCTACCTTCAGTGGCGGAACATAGTATACCCCAAAGGAGGGATCTGTCCCACCTAAATTTAACAGGAAAAAAAATTTACACTAAATTTTTTTTTACTAAAAAATAAGATTTTACTTGGTGTTTACCTTTGCTAACAATGAAAATTTTATTAAATTTTTACACCCGCCCCATCTGTATCCGAGTTTAAGTTCCGCAACTGTCTACCATGTTCCTATATTATCTATATGTCTATTTATCTATACATTATATAAAACAAAGTTTTAAACATCCTATGTGACAGTCTTATTTAGTCTTTATTTCAAAAATTGCTTACATGTCAATTTGTTAGAAAACAATAAAATTCAATTAGTTATATTTAGAAAAAATATCTTAAGAAACAAGATATGATGATTTGTTCTCAAATTAGGATCGTGAGGTAAATTTTAATATAAAATATACACATATCTATATCTATATAGTCATATAAAGGTCTAAAATGATGATATCATCATTACGCTAATTACCTTTTAATTTTCATAATGATAATGATGATGTCATAATTTGATATTAATTTAATTAAAATAATAATACGAAATCTTTTATAAAAGGAAATAATAATCTCTCATAAATTATTATTTACTTTTAATATAATAATAATAATTATTATATTATTAATATTCAAATATGGATTCTTTTTACGAAATTAATTACGTTACATATGTATGCGAAACTACATGTCTCGATATATTTGTAAAAACAACGACAAGCTTCTTAGTCAAACGGGTCATTAAAATAAATGACTTTAGCATTTACATTCATTTAACACCTAAAACATGTCATTAAATTGTTTCGTTTAAACAAACTCGTGATTTCACGGGTCATTTCACTAGTTAGGAGTATTACGGAACATAACCATAACGTTTTGGAAATCGTGTTGAAACTATTATATAAACAACAACAACAACAACAATAATAATAATAATAATAATAATAATAATAATAATAATAATAATAATAATAATAATAATAATGATAATGATAATGATAATAATAATAATAATAATAATAATAATAATAATAATAATAATAATAATAATAATAATAATAATAATAATAATAATAATAATAATATAATGATTAATAATAAAAAATAAATAATTGTAACTAATAGTATGTATTATATAATAACTAATAAATAGAGTGCTAATCAAAAGTTATAAAAAAGTATATATCTTAGTAAGTGATTTAATGGTAAACGGGTATATTAGTGGCTTCAAATAATTATACTCCATTTGCATGGAGTATATTACATATACTACGGAGTATGTATATTTATATTATATATTATATATATTTATATATTTATATTACATAATATTATATGTTATATATTAAGGAGTATATTACGTACTCATATATTCTCTAAATATTACGTAATATATATTTTATATATAATTAAAAAGATATTAATGGTGAGAACTAAAAAAAAGTTGAAGACGTTAAGTCTTTAATTCCACTTTTAAAATTTGTCAACACCAAAGCCTCTTAAACTCAAGAGAATTTTTAAAGTTTCTTAACACCACGGACTTTAAATAATTCTTATATTTTTCCTATTTTTTTAGTATAGCTATTTACATACCAATATGAACTGCAAATTACATCTTTGCACGGTTTTTTACATACTCGTTCAACGTACGGGCTCAAAAATCTAGTTAAATATGTAACAAAGAAGATAACTAATATGTAATCTATTATGACTTATCGGAGTATTTTGTATTATATTTGGTTTAGAAAAAATGATGAACTTTATCTAAATAAATTATTCACTCCCTTTATCTATCATTATTACGTTCTATTATTTGTAGAGCATAATAACAATGAGTAAATTTCATGAGTTAACTATGTGGTTTTACCAATATATTAAATATTAAAATTATTCCTGTATTTGTTAATTACATAACAAAGAAGATAACTAATCTTCTATAGTATCTATTAAATTCCTAACTTGATGATGTCATAAAAACACAATTTCTAAGGTTAAAAATAATTCAAAAATAAAAAGAAAATTTCTAAGACATCCATGATGATGTCATTAAAGTAATTTATAATATTTAATAAATATTAAAACATGTTAAACAAATGTACACTATGAGAAACGTTATGTACAACCTTATGGTAAAACACCCTCATGATTATATGTATAATATTTGAATCATTATATACAACTTTATGATAAAACACTCCTCTTATCATATGTACAATCTTTAAAACAAATTGTACAATTTTTTACAAACCACCACTTGAATACATATACAAACTTTGAAGCATATAGTACAACTTTCATTAAATAATTGCATTTTAATGTTTAAAGAAATTATAAGAGGCATTTGTTATTAGTAATAATTTTCAATAAAATATAAATATTTAATTATTAAGCAAAATTTATAATTTATTATTATTATTATTATTATTATTATTATTATTATTATTATTATTATTATTATTATTATTATTTTTTATTAAAAATATAATTATTGTATTCTTTAGTAAATATAGGTTCGTTTTAAGGGATTCATTATGTTACATATGTACGCTAAGGTAGTTCATTTATTCTGTCCAAGTTAAGTACATCAATATTTTTGTAGTTTATCTTTAAAATTTTCGGATGCATATGTTCCACATAAATATTGTACATTTGTTTAACATGTTTTAATTTTTATTAAATATAATAAATTACTTTAATAACATCATCATGGATGTCTTAGAAATTTTCTTTTTATTTTTGAATTATTTTTAACCTTATTGTATTCTTTAGTAAATATAGGTTCGTTTTAAGGGATTCATTATGTTACATATGTATGCTAAGGTAGTTCATTTATTCTGTCCAAGTTAAGTACATCAATATGTTTGTAGTTTATCTTTAAAATTTTCGGATGCATATGTTCCACATAAATAGAGACGTGGAGATGAAATTGAGTGCGGAGCAATACAGAAGCAATACAGATGAATAGAGACGAATTGAGAGTTTTTTGTTTTTTTTTTAAAGAAATAGTGATGCTTCTGCAGGGTTGTAAAAAAATGCCAGACTGCCGTCTTAACGGGGGTCTAGATGGATTTTTGAATGATCTGTTCCGTTTATACCTGAAACGTTTGAACAACGGAAATCGACCAAAAACGGTCAAACGACGGTCAAACATGGGTTAAAACGAGTTTTTGCTTTTCCCCCCAATTTTTCACGTTTTGTTTTTTTTTCAAAATTAAAAATTGTGGTACGGTATTACTTAGGGTTTCTTAAATTGAAACTTCCTTTTACCACAACCTCGGTACTCGACTCCTCACAAAACTTAGGGTTTTTTCTCTACATCGATTTAGCACGACGACTTGGGGTTTATCTTCTACACCGATTTAGCTGTGAAGACCCGTCCTAATCCATCCGGACGAAGTCCATATCGATTATAAACGATTCACAACAGATGATTACATCGCGAGGTACTTGACCTCTATATGATACATTTTACAAACATTGCATTCGTTTTTGAAAAGACAATCTTTCATTACATCGAAAGTTGACGGCATGCATACTATTTTATAATATATCTAACTATAATTGACTTAATAATAATCTTGATGAACTCAACGACTCGAATGCAATGTCTTTTGAAATATGTCATGAATGACTCCAAGTAATATCTTTAAAATGAGCAAATGTACAGTGGAAGATTTCTTTCGTACCTGAGAATAAACATGCTTTCAAATGTCAACCAAAATGTTGGTGAGTTCATTAGTTTAACATAAATAATCATTTCATAATTTTAATAGACCACAAGATTTCATATTTCTATTTCTCATAAACATACGTTCCATGCATAGAGACAAAAATCATTCATATGGATTGAACACCTGGTAACCAACATTCACAATATGCATATAAGAATATCCCCATCATTCCGGGATCCTCCTTCGGACATGATATAAATTTCGAAGTACTAAAGCATCCGGTACTTTGGATGGGGCTTGTTGGGCCCGATAGATCTATCTTTAGAGTTCGCGTCAATTAGGGTGTCTGTTCCCTAATTCTTAGTTTACCAGACTTAATAAAAAGGGGCATATTCGATTTCGATAATTCAACCATATAATTTAGTTTCCATTACTTGTGTCCATTTCGTAAAACAGTTATAAAAGCATCGCATGTATTCTCAGTCCCAAAAATATATATTGCAAAAGCATTTAAAAAGGGAGCAAATGAAACTTACGCATATAAATATTGTAAAACTGTTATTAAAACATTGATGTATTCTCAGCCCAAAAATGTAATGAGTAAAAGGGATCAAATGAAACTCACCTAATGTATTTTGTAGTAAAAATACATATGACTATATTCAACAACTGAACAATACAGGGTTGGCCGTGGATTCACGAACCTATCATTTGTATATTCATTAATACATATAACCGTACTCGAACAATTTCATAAACTATCTCATTATATATTATTTATTAATTTTGTATATATATATTTGTAAATGATTATTACTTATATAATTATATATTTATGTTGTACATATATTTAAAATAGTTAATATCTATATATTAAATTATATTAATATATATATATATATATATATATATATATATATATATATATATATATATATATATATATATATATATATATATTTATATGGTTAGTATTAATGGTAACAATAATAATACTGATAATATTAATAATTATAAAATATCCATTTTACTACTAATGATAATATTATGTAATTGAATTATTATAGTAATACAAAAAATTAACTTAACCCTAGTAATAATAATAATAATAATAACTCTATTGATAATGATAATCATGTTTGTAATAATAATTGTAAATGTGATGATAATACTAATATTCAATGATAATAATAATAATTTTTAGTATGATACTTTTAATAATACTTTACTTGATGATAATAATAATATTATACATTTTAGCAATTATAATCATAATAATAATATTTACTACTTGTTTGGTAATGATAATAACAATATACTAATTTTAATACTAACGATAATAACTAAAACAATAATAATCAGAATAATAATAATAATACTAAAGAAATGATAATAATAATAATAAAAAAATAATGAATCTACCTCCATGGAAAATAAGTTTTAAAAATAAATGGCATTAGTCAGCCTCGAACCCGTGACCTCTTCTAAACCCGTAACCCTCATTAACCATCCGGCTGTGCTTGTTAATCTATTTTATTTTCAGTACCACATTAATTAACCAGTAATCTTTTCTGTTTAGTTCATCTTCTTCGATATATAAATCAACCAGGGAACCCAACTCATGATTTGAACAACGATCTAAGATTTAAGATATAATTTGAATTCTATTTATCAATAACCTGTAATGGATTCTTATTAAATAATATATATATATATATATATATATATATATATATATATAACAAAAGCTGTTGCTGTTAGCGAATAAAAAAAAATATGAACCTCAAATTGATTTTCAAATTCCAGGGGGTTTTAGATCAAAATTAAAACATAAAAGAAATTCTAAATCGTTATTGGAAACTGTATGCATCATCAATTTAACTTAAAACATTATAATGAATTCAAATTTTTCCAAGAACCATTCGTTTGACTTTTTGAACTAAAAGTTTGGCTCTTGAAATTAAAGCTTGATAGATGAAATTGGATTTTGAACTTTTGAAGATAGTTTGAGCAGGAGAATGCAAACCCAATGGCGTTTTTACATTTTTGAAATTTATTAAGAATCGAAGTTTGGTAAAAATCAATGAAGAACAGGGTTACGTGTTCTTGTTCTTCTGTTTTTAAAAAAACATTTTTAACTGATACAATAATTATAAAGTGATAAGTGAAAGTGATGAAGAAGAAAAAAAATCGTTTGCTTCCTCTCTAATACACGAATTTTTCAAATGAGTTAAAAACACAGTGGATGACAGATTTCCATATTAGAACAAAAAAAAAAAAATTAAAGGGTGCACGATCCTAACCGAATTTGGATTGTTCCTCATGTTTTATTCTGATTCTTATTAGCTTACAGTGTTACGACAAGTTGATTAAAGCAAGATTGTGAAAGGAAGCTGGATATGTATACATTTAATATCTTATATGTAAATATTCGTATATGTGTATTTTATATATCTATATTTGTTTATATATATATATATATATATATATATATATATATATATATATATATATATATATATATATATATATATATATATATATATAAAAACTGTATTTAATTATATAATTTGCATAAATTGTATGTTATATGTATATCTGATTTGTATATATGTATTTATACATTTGTGTTTATATAATTCATAAGTTTTAGATAATTAACAAATAATATTAATTGTAAAGTTCTAATAATAATAATAATAATGTTAATAATAATGATAACAACAATGGTAATAATAATATTAAAAATATATGTATCAATTTCATATTATTTTATATATACCTATAATAATAATATTGATATTAATATTAATAATAATAATGAAAGTAATAACATAAATAGTAATATAACACTATTTTAACTTATAATTAATTTGATGTAATATATATATATATATATATATATATATATGTGTGTGTGTGTGTGTGTGTGTGTGTGTGTGTGTTACTAAATATACACTATTACTTTATGTGAAGATTTCATATATTTATTTTAATATCAACTTAATTATTTTGCTTAATAGTTTACATTTTTAATTACAATTGATTAAGTGATTCTTTATTAATTTAGATATTATCTATACACTCATGTTTATATTTATGTATCTATTTATATTTGTTTACATAATTACTTACACGCAACTATTCGTGAATCGTCGAGAATGGTCAAAGGTTCACTAAATTCGTATCAGTAGTTCAAGGGTCAAATGTATGCATGAATACAGTTCATAGTTTATACAATTTCAATATTACATACTTTGCTTATCATGTTGGAATCATATAAAGATCAAGTTTAAATTTAGTCGGAAATTCCCGGGTCGTCACAGTACCTACCCGTTAAAGAAATATTGTCCCGAAATTTGAGTGAGGTGGTCATGGTTAACAATAAAAATGTTTTCATGACGAATATGAGTTGATAAATAGAGTTTTATTATCATTGAATAATATGGATAAAATGATTCAATTAATCGAAGCGTATGAATGAAGCTATAATAAAAGATCGAGATAAAGAAATAGAGATTTTCCATAACTTTTGACGTAGTCGTGATTCAATTCTTGAATTCAAGGGATTTAAAGAAAATCTTCGAAATCTAAAAGATTTGATTCTTCGGTGAATAAGGAAATTAAGATCTCTATAATTAAATACGGTGATCTGCCTCGGTTACTCTGTCTGATATTTCCATTATAAATTTACCTTTTCCGTTCCATTTGTTTTCACCACTTCTATACTCAATTCCTAAATTCAAAAGATTTATGAAAATACTTAACCCTGTTCTGATCCTTGTTCTTATTCTAACTATCGCAATGATCGTTCTTCTTTTCCAACTCCCACCTGAAGAATCTGTTTATTTCTATTATGCTCTAGGGATTATTGTATTTATAATCCTCCCGTGTCTTTATATTGCTATACGTACTGATATCCACGATTTGTAATTTCGGTGTTGTCATTGGGCTTTATATTTTCTCTTATATTTTGGATCTCTTTGCCTTTTTATTATCCTCTCGACCTCTATTAAAGCGAGCAACGGTTCAGAATTCATAGATATGAATTTCGAAATGAACGTAGTTAATGTTCTAAGAAAGAAATGGTAATAACACGATCTTGATTCGTCAAATTACCAGAATATTCGAGAAAGATAGAACTATCAAGAAAATATGTTCTTGATATGTTTATATATCAGATAAAATGCAAGAGTCGTGTAACATGGCACATGATGACGTTATAATCTGTGAATCATCATGTCCCATTTAGAAACTCAGCGTGACTTACTGTAATATAATCACGTTGATCAAGTGTCATTATATTATACTAGCTCATGCATCAGTTCCCAATATTACTTCAATATCATTCATATTTTAAGCTCGAAAGTTTACAGAATATAGAAAGTAACAGTTTCTATATGATGTAACACTGATATCATGAAGAGATTAATAATTTCAGATAAGATTAGTTATGAAAATATATTCAGAAATACCGAGGATATTTATAATGAAAGATACGATAATATCTCGGAATATCTAAGGTCAGAGGATGATAGAAACTATTGTCCGCAAGGGTTTAGAGTAAAGAGCAAGATATTCGCTAAAGACTTTAGCAGGCATTGAATCATTTGGATTCTTTGAAGTCAAACTTATTCTTTGTGATTTGTCCACGGTTTTCTTCATAGTTTCGCATAATCTGCTTTTCGATACTAAATTTTCTATTGAATGTTTCCAATATAATGATACACAGGAAGCACGAAGAGGTATAAAATTTTCGGACGAGATTATTTATGAAAATATGCTCAGAAATATCGAAGATATTGATGAGGATATTTTTTTTTTTGGAATTTCTAATTTCGATGGTTGATGAAGAAAGGTTTTCCGCAAGATTTTAACATGACTTCGGAGCAAGATATTCTCTAAAGATTTCAACGGATCCAGAATTACCTGAATCCTTTGAATGTAGGGTTTGGTCCTTGTATTTGTCCTTGGTCTCCTTCATGGGTAGATCAATCTGTTTTTCAATACTCAATTTTCTATCGAGCGTTCCTAACACTCCTTTCTTTATCATCAAACTTTTGGCCGTTTAGACCATCTACCATTTTTCTGTTTCCTCTGCATTTAATGTTATGATATCTGAATCATCGGTTATTAATCCGAGGTGGTTTCAAGAGAATTGTATTTTTAGATGATTAAACGCTGATGGTACTATGGTGGAATATAAAAGGTTCTCCGGTAACAATAAAAGAGCGCACATATATATATATCAAGGTTATAATAAGGTTGTTTCGAACGAAAAGTCAAAGTTGACTTGCTGGAGCTGTGACAAAATTTGCTAATTTGGAAAGGGAATGCAAAGTTATTTTGGGTAATAATAACACTAAAGGAATTAGCACAACTACGTGTTAAACGTTTACTCAGTTTCTGAGAGTTTTTCAGATGCATAACTAAATGCATCAATCTTTTCTCCCGTAGATGAAGTGCAGTCGATTCATCTTCTCGATTGAGGTGTTTTCAAGGATCATGAAAGGTTTGAACGCGGATTATAATTGTCTGGATACAAATGAGGTTTAAGATGAAATCAAGTGGCAAACTTGAAGAATTATTTAGTTTCATATGTTATAATCAGTATTTTAATTCACTTTAATTGTCCAATATTATTAGTCCACAGTCGATAGTCCACGGTTTACAGCCCGATAATTCATATATAGTTTAATATATAATATTCAAATTAATTAATACGTATCGTGACCAGTGTACATGTCTCAGACTCGATCACAACTCAAAGTATATATATTATTTGAGAATCAACCTCAACCCTGTATAGAGAACTCGATCATTACTACATATAGAGTGTCTATGGTGATTCCAAATAATATATATAGATGCGTCGATATGATATGTCAAAACCTTGTATACATGTCCCGATATTTAAAGTGCGTAAAATAAATAACAGAAATTAAATGACGATAAATTAAATGCGTAAAGTAAATAACAGAAATTAAATAACGATAAATAAAATTGTGATAATTAAATTGCGATAAATAAACTGCGATAACTAAAATGTAATCAGTTAGCTAGGAACAGTTAGCTAGGAACAGTTAGCGTGGATTCTTAACAACATTTCAATTAGTTAATGCGTTTGTTTCTAACAACTTTTATTTTGTCCAATGTTTTCTCCATTATGCCACTTGTTGGATTGTGATAAATCAAATTCCAAATATGAAATTGAATAAAAAAATGGTTATTCTGCGGTGAACGGATTTGTATCTCTGTAGATGTAAGTAGGATAGTTAATGGATGTTGAATCAGATTCGAAGAATGTACTGTATAACTTATTAAAGTGAAATCTAAATATTCCTCGGGTATTACCTACCCGTTAAAATATTTTCACCATTAACAGTTTATACGAAAGAATTTTTAATTACAATCTTTATGAAAATATACTTACATATATATTTTCTTCAGATGTAATCATAGATTTAATGAGTTAATATAATATTAATCTCATTTGATTTACCGTTAGAACTAGAATATATAATCTCTAAAACATTGAAGATTACATAATTGTCATGTCGAACGAAGATAAATGATGTAGAACGATTCGCAGATTGATGATTATGCTCGAGGTACATAATTAGATGTTGAGGTGTATGATGTGAACTTGAGTTGTTGGTGGTACTGGTATTGATGTTGGTGCTGGTGATGTTGCTGAAGCTGGTACGTTTTGCACCATATTCTCCAAATTGATTACTAGAGCGCGAAGTTCATTGACTTCTTGTATTACTCCGGGATGATTGTCGGTCGGAAAGAGCAGATGAATAAGGTTTAGAATCTGAGTTATGATATAGTCGTGGTGAGATATTCGAGAAATGAGGGTGAAAATGGTGTTACGAACAGGTTCGCCGGTAAGTGCTTCAGGTTCTTCGTCAAAAGGTGAATTCGGTTAGTGGAAGGGATCACCTTCTGCGTGTCTCCATTGATTAAGTCGACTACGAATCCATCAGATGAATTAGGGATGGATGATTTGTTGATTCATTCTGGTGACGTTGCTTCCGGATCTTAGATGGCTATCCATTCGGAATAACTGTCGGGATAACTATCGGAATAGCTGTCGGAATTCGAGGGACTCGAACTAGTTGAAGGATTCATCTAGTACGATTAGATGAAGGATTTTCGATAAGAAATAGATTATAGGATGTGGATTAGTATCCTGCAATACATAATTTACATATGCATATTTATACTAAAATCTCATAAGTTACGGAGGAATCTACGGAAGCTGTCAGGCAAAGATAACAATAACAGATACGTTAAGATATGAATTATCAGATATGCTAAGATATGAATTTTGTCTATACAATTTTTATGCAGTCAATGCAATAAGATGTGTCTAGACTAAGAATAATGAGCAGGTGATTTACTAAGGATGAAAAGCAAATGATTTCCGACTAGAAATGATAAGCAAAACTTATGACATGCAGACACAGTTGAAGTCCAGGCTCACTAATGCCTCCTAATGACTTATCAGTTAGACACACTAATGCAGACCTGGTTCGCTAAGACCTCTGCTCTGATACCAACTGTGAAGACCCGTCCTAATCCATCCGGACGAAGTCCATATCAATTATAAATGATTCACAACAGATGATTACATCGCGAGGTACTTGACCTCTATATGATACATTTTACAAACATTGCATTCGTTTTTGAAAAGACAATCTTTTATTACATCGAAAGTTGATGGCATGCATACTATTTTATAATATATCCAACTATAATTGACTTAATAATAATCTTGATGAACTCAACGACTCGAATGCAAAGTCTTTTAAAATATGTCATGAATGACTCCAAGTAATATATTTAAAATGAGCAAATGCACAGCGGAAGATTTCTTTCGTACCTGAGAATAAACATGCTTTCAAGTGTCAACCAAAAGTTTGGTGAGTTCATTAGTTTAACATAAATAATCATTTCATAATTTTAATAGACCACAAGATTTCATATTTCCATTTCTCATAAACATACGTCCCATGCATAGAGACAAAAATCATTCATATGGATTGAACACCTGGTAACCGACTATTCACAATATGCATATAAGAATATCCCCATCATTCCGGGATCCTCCTTCGGACATGATATAAATTTCGAAGTACTAAAGCATCTGGTACTTTGGATGGAGCTTGTTGGGCCCGATAGATCTATCTTTAGAGTTCGCGTCAATTAGGGTGTCTGTTCCCTAATTCTTAGATTACCAGACTTAATAAAAAGGGGCATATTTGATTTCGATAATTCAACCATATAATGTAGTTTCCATTACTTGTGTCCATTTCGTAAAACAGTTATAAAAGTAGCGCATGTATTCTCAGTCCCAAAAATATATATTGCAAAAGCATTTAAAAAGAGAGCAAATGAAACTCACGCATATAAATATTGTAAAACAGTTATTAAAACATTGCATGTATTCTCAGCCCAAAAATGTAATGAGTAAAAGGGATCAAATGAAACTCACCTAATGTATTTTGTAGTAAAAATACATATGACTATATTCAACAACTGAACAATGCAGGGTTGGCCTTGGATTCACGAACCTATATCATTTGTATATTCATTAATACATATAACCGTACTCGAACAATTTCATAAACTATCTCATTATATATTATTTATTTATTTTGTATATATATATATTTGTAAATGATTATTACTTATATAATTATATATTTATGTTGTACATATATTTAAAATAATTAATATCTATATATTAAATTATATTAATATACCTATATATATATTATATAGTTTGTATTAATGGTAACAATATTAATACTGATAATATTAATAATTATAAAATATCCATTTTACTACTAATGATAATATTATGTAATTGAATTATTATAGTAATACAAACAATTAACTTAACCCTAGTAATAATAATAATAACTCTATTGATAATGATAATCATGTTTGTAATAATAATTGTAAATGTGATGATAATACTAATATTCAATGATAATAATAATAATTTGTAGTATGATACTTTTAATAATACTTAACTTGATGATAATAATAATATTATACATTTTAGCAATTATAATCATAATAATAATATTTACTACTTGTTTGGTAATGATAATAACAATATACTAATTTTAATACTAACGATAATAACTACAACAATAATAATCAGAATAATAATAATAATACTAAAGAAATGATAATAATAATAAAAAAATAATGAATCTACCTCCATGGAAAATAGGTTTTAAAAATAAATGGCATTAGTCAGCCTCGAACCCGTGACCTCTTCTAAACCCGTAACCCTCATTAACCATCCGGCTGTGCTTGTTAATCTGTTTTATTTTCAGTACCACATTAATTAACCAGTAATCTTTTCTGTTTAGCTCATCTTCTTCGATATATAAATCAACCAGGGAACCCAACTCATGATTTGAACAACGATCTAAGATTTAAGATATAATTTGAATTCTATTTATCAACAACCTGTAATGGATTCTTATTAAATATATATATATATATATATATATATATATATATATATATATATATATATATATATATATATATATATATATATATATATATATATATATAACACAAAAGCTGTTGCTGTTAGCGAATAAAAAAATATGAACCTCAAATTGATTTTCAAATTCCAGGGGGTTTTAGATCAAAATTAAAACATAAAAGAAATTCTAAATCGTTATTGGAAACTGTATGCATCATCAATTTAACTTAAAACATTATAACGAATTCAAATTTTTCCAAGAACCATTTGTTTGACTTTTTGAACTAAAAGTTTGACTCTTGAAATTAAAGCTTGATAGATGAAATTGAATTTTGAACTTTTGAAGATAGTTTGAGCAGGAGATTGCAAACCCAATGGCGTTTTTACATTTTTGAAATTTATTAAGAATCGAAGTTTGGTAAAAATCAATGAAGAACAGGGTTACGTGTTCTTGTTCTTCTATTTTTTAAAAAAATTTTAACTGATACAGTAATTATAAAGTGATAAGTGAAAGTGATGAAGAAGGAAAAAAATCGTTTGCTTCCTCTCTAATACATGAATTTTTCAAATGAGTTAAAAACACAGTGGATGACAGATTTCCATATTAGAACAGAAGAAAAATAAAAAAAATAAAAGGGTGTACGATCCTAACCGAATTTGGATTGTTCCTCATGTTTTATTCTGATTCTTATTAGCTTACAGTGTTACGACAAGTTGATTAAAGCAAGATTGTGAAAGGAAGCTGGATATGTATACATTTAATATCTTATATGTAAATATTCATATATGTGTATTTTAAATATCTATATTTGTTTATATGTTTATATATATATATATATATATATATATATATATATATATATATATATATATATATATATATATATATATATATATATATATATATATATATATATATATATATATATATATATATATATATAAAGCTGTATTTATTTATATAATTTGCATAAATTGTATGTTATATGTATATCTGATTTGTATATATGTATTTATACATTTTTGTTTATATAATTCTTAAGTTTTAGATAATTAACAAATAATATTAATTGTAAAGTTCTAATAATAATAATAATAATAATAATAATAATAATAATAATAATAATAATAATAATAATAATAATAATAATAATAATAATAATAATAATAATAATGTTAATAATAATGATAACAACAAAGGTAATAATAATATTAAAAATATATGTATCAATTTCATATTATTTTATATATACCTATAATAATAATATTGATATTAATATTAATAATAATAGTGAAAGTAATAACATAAATAGTAATATAACACTATTTTAACTTATAATTAATTTGATGTAATATATATATATATATATATATATATATATATATATATATATATATATATATATATATATATATGTGTGTGTGTGTGTGTGTGTGTGTGTGTGTGTGTGTGTGTGTTACTAAATATACACTATTACTTTATGTGAAGATTTCATATATTTATTTTAATATCAACTTAATTATTTTGCTTAATAGTTTACATTTTTAATTACAATTGATTAAGTGATTCTTTATTAATTTAGATATTATCTATACACTCATATTTATATTTATGTATCTATTTATATTTGTTTACATAATTACTTACACGCAACTGTTCGTGAATCGTCGAGAATGGTCAAAGGTTCACTAAATTCGTATCAATAGTTCAAGGGTCAAATATATGCATGAATACAGTTCATAGTTTATACAATTTCAATATTACAGACTTTGCTTATCGTGTTGGAATCATATAAAGATCAAGTTTAAATTTAGTCGAAAATTCCCAGGTCATCACATTAGCAGCTACAAAACAAGAGATATTAACAACTAATTCTTCTAAATTTTATTGTATTTCACTATTTCTCACTTACAAAGGTATGATTTCTTCTGGATTTTACTTTATCTCTCACTTACAAGTTTCTTAGTCGGAATCCGTGATTTCACGGGTCATTAAACTAGATGACTATAACATTTACATTCACTTAATACCTAAAACATATCATTAAACTGTTTCGTTTAAACAAACCCGTGATTTCACGGGTCATTTCACTAGTATCTAATCTATTTGGACATATACGGACCTAGTATTTTGTATCATATTTGATTTTAGATTTTAAAAATATTCGTAATGTAGTATGTATAAATAATTAAATATAGGTTTCTCTATTTGTAGGTTAATGTTGTTTTGATTTTTTAGTCTATACTTACCTTAAATAGAGGTTTAGTGATTATGATTAGGATTAGGAAATATGTGCTAATATTGTTCTCAAATCTAATTCAATGGTTCTTAATGAATATTACTTTTAAATCCAAAGGTTATAATTTTGACATATCATCTTTTTTTAAATTGCTTTGCTAATATTGCTTTTTTATAATAGAGATAGAGATAGAGATAGAGATAGAGATAGAGATAGGAATAGAGATTATTCTCGATAAGGGTAATATATGTAAATATCTTATCAGATAATTATTTAAAAAATGAAAGATATAGGACTCATAGCATAATACTTGTGTGTAAATTCATAATCACCTCGAACGCAACCTGGTCAAGAATATTTCCACCAAAGACGAAAAACACACTCGAGTGCAACAGAGGTGTTTTTTTGGATTTAGCAGTGTTAACCTTCGTTACGGTTACCGTGATAACCCTAACTGAGATGATGATCTCGAGAGAGTGGCTAAAGGTTTGCCGGCCGGCAAATGGACGGCGCTTGTCGGCAATGAAAGATTAATATATATATATATATATATATATATATATATATATATATATATATATATATATATATATAAGATCCATAGAGAACTAGAGTATGTAGAGAACTCATAGATCGAACTTCAATCTATGTGGAGATTGAGCTTCAAGAAAAAAACTGAAAAAAACAGTCAATCTGCACACACACAAAAAAAATTCAATCTGCAAAAAAAAAAAAAAAACTGTCAATCTGCACACTAAAAAAGTCAATCTGTACAAAAAAAGTCAATCTGCAAAAAAAAATGAAAAAAGTCAATATGCAAAACAAAAAAAACTGCAAAAAAAAGTCAATCTGCAAAAAAAAAAAACTTTCGAAAAAAGTCAATCTGCACGCAGATTGACTCAATCTACACAAGAAAAAAATCAATCTGCACAAGAAAAAAAACTGCAAAAAAGTCAATCTGTAAAAAAAATCAATCTGCAAAAAAAAAATGCAAAAAAAGTCAATCTGCAGGAGATTGACTCAATCTGCACGAGTTCCATGGGTTCTCTACTACCTTTGGTTCTCCATAGATGCTCAACTATATATATATATATATATATATATATATATATATATATATATATATATATATATATATATATATATATATATATATATATATATATATATATATATATATATATATATATATATATATATATATATATATATATATATATTATCGTTCATTTATTAAGTAACAATATCGTCGATGTTTAATCCAAAGTTAAACGGATTTGTCCATCGCACAACAGTTGTCGCACAATAGAATTAAGTTGGTGTAAGACTTGTCAGAAGTGATTATTGCACGAGAGTGTGAGTCAGTCGCCAGAGAAACAGGGCCTGTCGCATGACAGAGAGCTGACTATATATAAATAAATGTTACGGGTTTCTTTCAAAGGTTACACACTTTCCACAAACCCTAGCCGTGATTTCTTTTGAGTATTTCATTCCCAATCAAACCCAATACGAATATCAACTCTTGGCATTGATCTAATCTAGTTTAGGTTCTATCCATTGAACTTGAAGGTTAACTTTTATTTGATTAAAGCTTGTTCTAGTGTTTTTCACGAATATATCAAGTCTACGTTTGTTCTAAAATCCATCTTAGCACCTACAAAGTGGCATCAGAGCTCTAGGTTGCCGGAACAAATGTTTTTAATCAAAATCATTGAAGTTGTTATTTGGGTTTTTGGTTAAAATCGATTTTTAATCAAAAAGTTGATTACTTTACGTTAAAAATCCACGTTGTTCTCGTGTTCCTTAGTTTTCTCCTGAAATGCAGGTTTAGGTTTTTAAAATGTCTCGTTCATATGGATTATAAACATTTCATATTAATTGGTTTCGTTGCGAGGTTTTAACCTCTATATGAGACGTTTTTTAAAGACTGCATTCGTTTTTAAAAGAAACCGTAACCTTTATTTTGTCGATAAAGGTTTAATAGACATAACATGGATTATCAAGTAATGATAATCTAAAATACACTTTTACACACAACCATTACATAATGGCTTACAATAATATTATACATCAATTTATTTTCCGAATGCAGTTTTTAAACATTATCATACAAGCATGCTGACTCCATTTCTTGTCTTTAATTAACATGCAACAGCTGAAGCTCTTAATAATCACCTAAGAATAAACACGCTTAAAACGTCAACAAAAAATGTTGGTGAGTTATAGGGTTAACCTATATATTTATCAAATCATAATAATAGACCACAAGATTTCATTTTTTCATAAATATACATCTCATATCAGGCATTTCGCAAACTGTATAGAGATAAAAATTCATTCATATGTTGAACACCTAGTAACCGACCTTAACAGGATGTATATAGAATATCCTCATCATTCCGGGACTCTCATCGGATATGATAAATCGAAGTACTAAAGCATCCGTAACCCGGATGAGGCTTGTTGGGCCAAATAGATCTATCTTTAGGATTCGCGTCAATTAGGGGCCATTTCCCTAATTCTTAGGCTACCAAGCTAAAAAGGGGCATATTCGGTTCGTTAATCCAACATAGAAAGTAGTTTCATTTTGAAACAACCCAACCCGTACTCCGTACGATAAATTTTTTTTTTTATAATACACATTTACGCGCCACTTAAATATGTAACCCATTCCACACGTTTCGTCAAAACATACTACGAGTTTAATGTTTACAAAGAGGCACAAAGGCCATTAACGAATGTGATACAAGTTTGACCAACTACAAATGATAGTTTATAATCCAAACGACCCCTTGAGCATGGTTTGGGACTAAACTACCCAAAACATAGGCCAACTTCCAAAAGCTTCAACATAACATCTACAAGGGACACCTAGTGCCCAACAACCCCCTTGCCTTTATCCGCACCTGCATCTAAAAATATGAACAACGAGAGGGGTAAGCTAACGCTTAGTGAGTGCAATAATTATATGTTTACATATACAACCTACTTACTTGAAATCACTTACACATTCCCGCATACATGCTAGCAATATAATTAATCATACCATCGCAAGTATAATACTAAACTTCCAACAACATAAGCTAGCATAACAATAGCATATTATTTCAACAATATAATATGCTACAATCCGCACACAACCATGGTTAACCAATCGAACAAGGGAACGGTGTTTAAGGACCGTCGGAGTTCATAACAACCATTAGTGCACTTAACACCTCGTACACTAACCTCACGGGTGGCATCTTAACACTTCAATACTTCACCCCGAGTAGCATCTTAACACTTCGATGCTTCACCCATCTATTCTACGGAGTGGTGTCTTAACACCTCGACACTTCACCCCTAGGTGGCATCTTAACACCTCGATGCTTCACCCCTAGGTGGCATCTTAACACCTCGATGCTTCACCCATCACATGAGAAGTGGTGTCTTAACACCTCGACACTTCACAACTCATACTACACAAATAAATACATCATATATGCACGCACATAATTATCCCACTCACCTTAGCACTTCGGTGGTGATTATGCACTTCCTAGCTTCAAAGCAAAGTACCTAATACATTAAGTACACATTCAATTACACAACTAGCGGAATTAACCACATTACACCTACTTGAGCATTTAATGACCCAATTCGCATTAAATGACTCAAACACACCACAACCGCCCTTAAATGGCCAAGACTCGACTTTAGTCACTTAAAGCTAGTGAATTAAAGTCTACCAACTTCAACTAACACCAACTTATGGCATTTCATACCCATTTTACCCAAATTAGGTCAACTAGTACACTTTTGACCCATTTTCACACTTGCCATCCAAATTTGTCAAACATGACCTATTTACTACTTCATTAACATTTGGACAAGTGTTTAATGCTTGACAACACCATTAACACCTACAAACTCCATTTCATTAGACCAAACCCTAGATCATGGTTATTAGGGTTCCATAACAACAACATAACCCAAATTCACCCATTTTACCCCCAAATGGGTCATACAAGTCTCTAGTAACCAAAACCCTAGTCAATAATCAATTAAAACTCAAAACTTAGAGTTAGAACTTACCGTGACTATCAACGCGTAGCTAGAGATAAAAGGAACAACCTTAACTCTTGCTCCAAAGATCAACCCTCAATCCTTCACTCTCAAAACTCACTTTAAATCTAAATGGGTGTTGAGTTTTTGGGAGAGAAAATGAAAGAAAAGGTAAAAGAAAATAAATGAAATGGATGAGTGGTTGGGATTTAATGCTCCCATCAGATTTATACGTGAAATTACCAATTTGCCCCTTGATGTCATTTAATTTGAGCTAATACCGTCACCAGTCTGGCAGTAATTCCGCGGCGCGGCTCCAATCGTCGCGGCGCGACAAACAACGGGGAAATTAACCCTTCTTAACCCATGTTCTGATCCTGATTTGCTTGATATGCCGCGGCGCGGACCATTTGGTCGCGGCGCGGCCTAAGGCTGTGACTGGGTAGTTCGACCATCGTAAACAAATTTCGACATTAATTAATTTTGTACAATCCAAACCCGCTTCCTCTTCTCAACTAACCTTCAACTATAGTCTCGCAAGACTTAACGCTATCAAAACCCACATATAGACTTGCTTATGCGCACATTATCAAGTATACACATACTTATATATATATATATATATATATATATATATATATATATATATATATATATATATATATATATATATATATATATATATATATATACATACATATATTCATACATCAACGCGTAAGCTAGCGAGTTATAAACGTACAAATGATTAAGTATGTACCTTTCCATACGTACGAGAAAAACGGGATGTTACAACTCTCCCCCACTTGAATCGGAGCGTGCCCTCGCGATCCAAGCCGCATGACAAGCCGGAAGATAAACCAAAACAAACTCTTCGGATTCCCACGTAATCTCGAAACCCTTTCGATGTCGCCATTACACCTTTAAAGTTCTAATTTCCTTGTTCCGCAACATCTTAAGCTTCTCATCAAGGATTGCAACCGGTTCTTCCGCATACTCTAGCTTGTTATTCAACATAATCTCATCTAAAGGCACCCAAGTCGAGTCATCCGCAAGACACTTACGAAGATGGGAAACATGAAATGTGTTATGTATTCCCGCAAGTTCTTCGGGCAACTCTAGTCGATAAGCAACCTCACCAACACGTGCCAACACCTTGAAAGGACCAATAAACCGAGGAGCTAACTTTCCTCGTTTCCGAAACCGGATAACACCCTTCCATGGAGAAACCTTAAGCATCACCATGTCACCTTCTTGAAACTCAATCGTTCTCCTACCTTTATCGGCATAAGTCTTTTGTCGATCTTGCGCCGCTTTAAGTCGAGCCCGAATCATCTCAATTTTACTATTTGTTTCCAAAACCAAATCGGAACTTCCGATTTCTCGTTGACCCACTTCTCCCCAACAAATGGGAGTTCGACACCTACGCCCATAGAGCATCTCATACGCTGGCATTCCAATACTAGTGTGGTAACTATTATTGTACGAGAATTCCACCAATGGTAAGTGCTCATCCCAACTTCCACCAAAATCAATAATACACGCCCTTAACATATCCTCCAACGTTTGGTTCGTACGCTCGGTTTGACCGTCCGTTTGAGGATGATACGCCGTGCTCATTTTCAATTGAGTACCCATATCTTCATGAAACTTGTTCCAAAACCTGGACGTGAAACGAGTAACTCGATCCGAAACAATAGATATAGGAACCCCATGTCTCGATATCACCTCCTTGATAAACAACTTGGATAAAGTCTCCGATGATATCGTTTCCCGAATGGGAAGAAACAAAGCACTTTTCGTCAATCGATCAACTATCACCCAAATCGTATCATATTGGGTTCTCGCCGTCTTTGGTAACTTAGCAATGAAGTCCATGGTAATGTGCTCCCATTTCCACTTCGGGACTTCCAATGGTTGTAACTTACCGTACAGCTTTTGGTGTTCGGCTTTAACTTGCAAACACGTGACGCATTGTTCAACATACTTAACCACATCACGTTTCATACCGGGCCACCAATAATCTTTCTTCAAGTCATAGTACATCTTTGTTGCACCCGGATGAATGGAATACTTTGACTTATGTGCTTCATCTAGTAGCACTTGTCAGTTACCACCCATCTTTGGTACCCACACTCTTCCTTGAAACGACAACAAACCACGCGAGCCCATAGTAATGAACTCCGTTTGCCCCACAATCCGCTCTTCGTGCTTGTTGTGAACATACGCTTCTATTTGAACTTCACCAAGCTTTACAAGGAAATCGTTAGTAATAATCATGCCTAACGATCCTACTCGTATCGCCGGATGTTGACTCTTTCGACTCAAGGCGTCCACGACCACGTTCGCCTTTCCCGGATGGTAAAGTATCTCACAATCATAATCCTTTACCACATCCATCCACCTACGTTGACGATAATTCAAATCTCGTTGGGTAAAGAGATGTTTCAAACTCTTATGGTCCGAATAAATCGTACACTTGACACCATACAAGTAGTGGCGCCAAATTTTCAACGCATGAACCACCGCCGCCAATTCAAGATCGTGAGTCGGGTATCTCTTTTCGTGTTCCTTTAATTGTCGAGAGGCGTAAGCAATGACCTTACCTCTTTGCATCAAAACACACCCGAGCCCATTTAAAGAAGCATCACAATAAACCGTCATGTCTTCTACCCCTTCCGGCAATACTAACACCGGAGCTTGACACAATTTCTCTTTTAACAATTGAAAAGCGATTTCTTGCTCGTTCTCCCAATTAAATCTTACCTTCTTCCTCGTCAATTTAGTCAAAGGAGAAGCAATCTCAGAAAAGTCTTGAATAAACCGACGATAATAACCGACCAATCCGAGAAAACTTCGGATTTCCGTAGGCGTGGTCGGTTGTCCCCAACTCTTCACCGTTTTTATCTTCCCCGGGTCTACTTGAATTCCTTCTTGATTCACAATATGGCCAAGGAATTGAACTTCCCTTAGCCAAAATTCACATTTGGAGAATTTTGCATACAACTTCTCCTTCCGCAATGTCTTCAACACTTCACCCAAATGGTGCTCATTTTCCTTCATACTCTTAGAATAAACAAGTATGTCATCGATGAACACAATTACCGACTTGTCCAACATAGGTTGGCACACTCGGTTCATAAGATCCAATAATGCCACCGGTGCATTCGTAAGACCGAAAGGCATAACTACAAATTCAAAATGCCCGTAACGTATTCGAAAAGCCATTTTCTCGATGTCTTCCCCACGGACCCGCACTTGATGATAGCCGGACCGTAAGTCAATCTTAGAAAAATACGTTGCACCTTGGAGTTGGTCAAACAAATCGTCAATCCTAGGTAACGGATAGCGATTCTTGATCGTCACTTTGTTCAACTCCCGATAATCGATGCACATCCGCATACTTCCATCTTTCTTTTTCACAAACAAAACCGGAGCACCCCATGGCGAGGAGCTCGGTCGAATGAAACCCTTCTCAAGCAACTCTTGGGTTTGATTTAACAACTCTTGTATTTCCATCGGCGCTAAACGATAAGGAGTTTTAGCAATGGGAGTAGCTCCCGGAACCAACTCAATGCGAAACTCTACTTGTCTTCCCGCAGGAACACCCGGTAACTCATCCGGAAAAACGTCTTCAAATTCATTAACCACCGGAATTTCACGAATAGGTGGTGGCTCGTCACGATTATCAACTATATGAGCAAGATGACATATACCACCACTCTTGTGAAAACGTCGCGCCCGTGCATAAGTGCATAATGGTACGAGTCTTCTTCGTTTGTCACCATGAATAATCAACTCTCCCCCGCTTGGGGTCTTGACACGAATGAACTTATCATGGCATGCAATATCGGCTCTATAACGATCGAGCCAATCCATACCAACAACAATATCAAACTCACCCAAAGTCATCGGAATGAGATCGATTTTAAACGTTTCGGTACCAAACACGACATTACAATCTTTACACACATCAACCCCTAGCACCGTCTTACCATCCGCTATTTCAACTTCTACCGGATGACTTAACTTAGCTAGCGGTTTGTTAATCTTAGACACAAATCGGGGCGACACAAAAGACAAATTAGCACCGCTATCAAATAATATCCTTGCCGGATTAGAGTTAACCATGAAAGAACCTGAGACAACTTCATTGAAATTATTGGCCTCATCATTGGTCATCAAATAATTTCGCCCCTTAGCCGTGCCCGCCGCCCTCTCTAACCTCCTAACATGATTACCCCGTAAGTCGGGACACTCCAGCTTCTTATGCCCTTCTTTACCACAATTAAAACAAGTGAGCTAGGTTGTGGATGATTGTTTTGGGCACTCACGAGCCATGTGCCCCCTTTGCCCACAATTGTAGCAAGCATAGGTAAAATCACCGGAAGCACCCTTCTTAACACTACCAACACTCTCGAAGCCCTTCTTATGCTTCTTGTTAGAAAAGTTCGAATGACTAATAGCTTCAAACTTCTTTTTGCCGAAGGTGAAGCCACTCTTTCTCAAGATGAGCGACTCAAACCCTTTGGCCATATCAAACAACTCATCAAAACTCTTCACCACGTTCACACTAATCTTTTCTTGATAGTTGTCATTCAAGATTCGGTAAAAGTCTTCCTTCAACATCTTATCATTCCCGACATACTCCGGGCAAACTTGAGTTTTTGACAAGTAAACGGATTTAAGAGTATTCAAATCCATCGACCCTTGTCTCAAGAAACGCAACTCGTCCTTAAGCCTAGTGAGATCGGCCGAAGTTCAGTACTCTTGGAAGAACTCCGTTTTGAACTCATCCCAAGTAAAATCCATGCATTGTTCCTCGCCATAAACTTGGATTTTTGCATCCCACCATAGCTTTGCATCACCTCTTAGCATGCTACAACCATACCTTGTCTTTTTATCAATCGGGCATTCACAAGTTCGAAAGGCCCCCTCCATATCGGAGATCCACCAGGCACTCTTTAACGGGTCTCTTTCGCCCTCAAAAATAGGTGGTTGAGCATCTTTGAAATTCTTAAAGAGAAAGTCGCGTCTTCCCATATTATCATCATGAAGAACGGCCTTGACTTGCTCTTTGACTATATTGACTAATTGCTCGTCAATCGAGTCTAGAAACATCTTCTTAATCTCCTCAAGATATTCCGCCTTTTGACGTTTAAAGATGGCCTCAACCTTGGCCTTGAATTCGGGGTCCTCACTAGTGCCCCCATTTCGGTGTCGTGTCCGTTTCTCATCTTCATTCTATAAAACGGAAAAGATTAAACAACGAACGAAACAAAGGACATAACACGTATGCATATACGTATACCCCACACTACCCCATCTTACTCAACAATCGTTGTACATTACTTGGTTGACACGATTTGTACTCGTAACAATGGTAGCTAATCATTGTTACGCGAGCACGTCACATTAACTTGCTAGTACAATGTCTATCTCGCTTGATGATTGCTAAACACAACACAAATCAATTAGCACGAGGTTAGTTCACATAAACCAAAGCACTAACAATTCCCGATTAGACCCAAAGTCCTACAAGTCCCGCATAAAAGCGCATACACAATAAAGTCTAAGTCTAGGCACCTATCTCAAGTCGCCTAAATCCCTTAGACCAAGCTCTGATACCACTTGAAACAACCCAACCCGTACTCCGTACGAAATTTTTTTTTTTAATACACATTTACGCGCCACTTAAATATGTAACCCATTCCACAAGTTTCTTCAAAACATACTACGAGTTTAATGTTTACAAAGAGGCACAAAGGCCATTAACGAATGTGATACAAGTTTGACCAACTACAAATGATAGTTTATAATCCAAACGACCCCTTGAGCATGGTTTGGGACTAAACTACCCAAAACGTAGGCCACCTTCCAAAAGCTTCAACATAACATCTACAAGGGACACCTAGTGCCCAACAACCCCCTTGCCTTTATCCACACCTACATCTAAAAATATGAACAACGAGAGGGGTAAGCTAACGCTTAGTGAGTGCAATAATTATATGTTTACATATACAACCTACTTACTTGCAATCACTTACAGATTCCCTCATACATGCTAGCAATATAATTAATCATACCATCGAAAGTATAATACTAAACTTCCAACAACATAAGCTAGCATAACAATAGCATATTATTTAAACAATATAATATGCTACAATCCGCACACAACCATGGTTAACCAATCGAACAAGGGAACGGTGTTTAAGGACCGTCGGAGTTCATAACAACCATTAGTGCACTTAACACCTCGTACACTAACCCCACGGGTGGCATCTTAACACTTCGATACTTCACCCCGAGTGGCATCTTAACACTTTGATGCTTCACCCATCTATTCTACGGAGTGGTGTCTTAACACCTCGACACTTCACCCCTAGGTGGCATCTTAACACCTCGATGCTTCACCCCTAGGTGGCATCTTAACACCTCGATGCTTCACCCATCACATGAGAAGTGGTGTCTTAACACCTCGACACTTCACAACTTATACTACACAAATAAATACATCATATATGCACGCACATAATTATCCCACTCACCTTAGCACTTCGGTGGTGATTATGCACTTCCTAGCTTCAAAGTAAAGTACCTAATACATTAAGTACATATTCAATTACACAACTAGTGGAATTAACCACATTACACCTACTTGAGCATTTAATGACCCAATTCGCATTAAATGACACAAACACACCACAACCGCCCTTAAATGGCCAAGACTCGACTTTAGTCACTTAAAGCTAGTGAATTAAAGTCTACCAAATTCAACTAACACCAACTTATGGCATTTCATACCCATTTTACCCAAATTAGGTCAACTAGTACACTTTTAACCCATTTTCACACTTGCCATCCAAATTTGTCAAACATGACCTATTTACTACTTCATTAACATTTGGACAAGTGTTTAATGCTTGACAACACCATTAACACCTACAAACTCCATTTCATTAGACCAAACCCTAGATCATGGTTATTAGGGTTCCATAACAACAACATAACCCAAATTCACCCATTTTACCCCCAAATGGGTCATACAAGTCTCTAGTAACCAAAACCCTAGTCAATAATCAATTAAAACTCAAAACTTGGAGTTAGAACTTACCGAGACTATCAACGCGTAGCTAGAGACACAAGGAACAACCTTAACTCTTTCTCCAAAGATCAACCCTCAATCCTTCACTCTCAAAACTCACTTTAAATCTAAATGGGTGTTGAGTTTTTGGGAGAGAAAATGAAAGAAAATGTAAAAGAAAATAAATGAAATGGATGAGTGGTTGGGATTTAATGCTCCCATCAGATTTATACGTAAAATTACTAATTTGCCCCTTGATGTCATTTAATTTGAGCTAAAACCGGCACCAGTCTGGCAGTAATGCCGCGACGCGGCTCCAATCGTCGCGGCGCGACAAACAACGGGGAAATTAACCAATGTTCTGATCCTGGTTTGCTTGATATGCCGCGGCGTGGACCATTTGGTCGCGGCGCTGCCTGAGGCTGTGACTGGGTAGTTCGACCATCGTAAACAAATTTCGACATTAATTAATTTTGTACAATCCAAACCCGCTTCCTCTTCTCACATAACCTTCAACTATAGTCCCGCAAGACTTAACGCTATCAATACCCACATATAGACTTGCTTACTGAAAGGACCCGTCCTAATCCATCTGGACGAAGTCACCAACAACTGGTTCCATGGCGATGATCGACTCCAAATACTGTCTTTAAAATGAGCAAATGCACAGCGGAATGTTTCTTTCATACCTAAGAATAAACATGCTTTCAAGTGTCAACCAAAAGGTTGGTGAGTTCATAAGCTTATGATAAAACAATAAAATTCATCATTTTGATAGACCACAAGATTTAAATCCTGCATGGTACAAATGGGCCCGAATCCTATACCCACCTGTAATGTACATGCGATAACCTTTAAATACAGTACACCTTTCTCGTGTACGAAATCATCTTTCGTAAATTTTAGTAACCGTACGCATATCTTGTGCACAAAAATAACATACACAAAACCTGTGTATAAAAATCATTCTCCCGATACATAACATTCAATGGTGGCAATTATCATGTCCACATAATACAATGGTGGCAATTATCATGTCCACATAATTCAATGGTGGCAATTATCATGTCCACATAATTCAATGGTGGCAATTATCATGTCCACATAATTCAATAATAATCCGCAGAACTCCTGTCTGCATAATAATTCATTCGATGAATGTTTTACTTGTGTCTATCTCGTCAAACATTTATAAAAGCATTTCATGTATTCGCAATTCAAAATATATTTCAAAAGCATTTAATAAAGCAGTTATAAATACAGCGCATGTATTCTCAGTCCCAAAGATGTAAAGAGTAAAAGGGAATCAAATGAACTCACCTAATGTATTTTGTAGTAAAAATACATATGACTATATTGACAATGCAGGGTTGGCCTCGGATTCACGAACCTATATCCAATATATATATTAACACATACACTCGAAATCAAACAAATTTATATATTATGTCTTAAGTTATATTTATCTTATATATATTTAGTTTGTTTATATATTTAAAATAGCTAATATTTATATAGTTTTACATACATATGATTAATATTGTATTAAAAATCAATAAGTTGTTGAAAGTAATAATATTAATAATAATAATAATAATAATATTGATAATAATAATAATTATTATAAAAATAATATTATTACTAATAATAATAATATTAATATTTATATTAATATCTATAATAAAAATCATACTAATAACAAGGTTAATGATAATAATTAAAATAACAACTTTCATAACTATATATTATCTTATACTTATAAAAAAAAATTTTATCATTGTCTTTTAAACCATAATACTTATAATTTCCTAATTATCTTATTTGATATCTTTCTTTTATCATCTTTTGTATCCAAATTATAATTATAAGTATTAAGTATAATCATAATAATAATATCAATAATCAATAATGGTAATAATAATAATAGTAGTAGTATGACTACCTCACAAGAAATGGAAAAAAAAAATGCCATTGCCCAGCTCGAACCCGTAACCCCTTGCTAATCTAACACCCTTCCAGTCCATTCCTCTAACTCAGTCTTTCCGATTATAGCCCCAGCCTAACTAGTTAACCCATTTTATATCCGTTTCATCTTCTTCCTTTGCTATCATGATCATTACTCCATAATCATTTATAATTATTTAACATGACTATCGCTGTTATTATTATCAACACAGACGTATATTATCATCATCACTGATCATAATCATCATTATCATCTTATGTACACCACCCTCAACATTTAACATTTCATCATCATGTCCTCATTACTACTTATCAACTTGATAAAAAAAAATATAAACTCGAGAATGGATAGAGTACCGATACATGTTTGGCAAACCTCCTGTTTGCTTTAAATCATTGCACACCTCTATATAATATCTCATGTAACCCACTATATCTTCATCCTTAATATATATAAAAAAGAACGTGCCACTTAGGAACCCATCTTGGGTCGGCCACAAAGGAGAAAAAGGGAGCAATTAAGGAGCGTGTAGTTTTCTTTTATTTTTTATTGATTCATAGCATCCTACTTCATCAAAGTAGAACCCAATCCTCAAACTCGTTTAATTAATTCGGCACACCCATGTTGTAACACCCTTTAGTGGTGTCCGCGTTGCCAAATTTGAAGGGAAAAGAACATGGCACACTGATTAGGTGTTCCATCAAGCAAACAAGTCAAACGATTGGTGGAGTCCACGTTACAAGCAAGGAGAAAGAATTTGGCACGTTCTTGTTTAAATTATCAAATGTGTCGGCCATAAACAAGAGTATAAAATAATCACACTATCTTGATTTCTCATCATCCAATTTGTGGTAGATATGTAACTCGTGAGATAATAGTTGGTTATGGGGTTCATCCATAATCAAAGGCTTTATCTAAATTAAAAAAAAAAACATGTAAGGATTACATATCCCATAAACTGTCCGCCATATTCTTGCAAATTGTCCCACCATTTTGTGATAAAGCGCCACCTATTTGCTTTATAATCAAGTTGCCTAATTATTTAACTTAGTAAACTGTAAACCTAACATACCTCTCTCCCTCATCCGTTTAAATGTTTAGAGTTTTTGTGTTGTGAGTTTTGAATAAGGATTGAGAATAGACAGATGGCGAATAGCAAAAGTGCAAAGGTGGTTTGTTGGTGGTTAAAAGAAACAGAAATTAGTAGCGTAGCAGTATGTATTGTTGGTGATGAATGAAGAAATAGAAACAGGAAAAGAATTGTGATGGTGGTGGTGATCATGATTTATGGTGATCGAAGAAGGGGTTTTTATGGTGGGTTTTCCACTGCAAAATAGCAACCTTCGAGCAGGGACAGAAGGATGTAGCAGTGGTTTGTTACGTTTCTTCTTCTCCTTCAATTCATCATTGTGATTTTATGTGGTTTTGTTTCGATGGCAATGAGATGAAGGATAATATCATCAACGAAAAGAAAGAACAAGGGAAGGAAGATGTAAGTGCTTTTCGACTACTATTAATCTTCGTAGAGTCTCATAACCCAGGTGGTTTATGATGATATTGTAGTGGTTGTAGGGTGGTGAAGGTTTAGGTGTTAGAGATGTAACGATGATAGAGGTGATTTATAATTTATAAGTGCTTTTTCATTTATGTATGTGTATAAGTCTAAACTCTATATATGAGTTAAAAAGAAAAGGAAACATAATAAGAGAGTGGTACGTTTCGCTGTATCAAAATTGGATTGCTTGTTGTATGGATTGGTTGCAGTCGACAAGGAGAATCAATCAACTTTAATCACTTCAGACAATTCGACGTTCAGAGAAGAAAAATATAAAAGAATTTAGAAGCATACAAGAATTCTTTATAGAATTTGTTTGATAGTTGATATGGGATTAGATACGCTTGTACTCAGAATCAGAAGAAAAAATTAAAGAATTAAAAAGATGTACGATCCTACTAACTGAATTTGTTATCTTGTGATTGTTTGGAATAATTATGTACTGGTTTAGACAGAAGTCAACATAAGCTATAGCATGAAAACGATTGCAATAGAATTCCATTTCATTTTTAAAAATGATAATACATATATTGATATTATCATTATTAATATATATAGATATATATATATATATATACACATATTTATTAACAACAATTGGTTCGTGAATCGTCGGAACTAGTCGAAGGGTAATTCGAATATATATGAACATAGTTCTAAAGTTTTCAACGCTCAACATTATAGACTTTGCTTATCGTGTCCGAATCATTCAAAGATTAAGTTTAAATTTGGTCGAAAATTTCCGGGTCGTCACAGTACCTACCCGTTAAAGAAATTTCGTCCCGAAATTTGAGTGAGGTCGTCATGGTTAACAATAAATATGTTTTCCTGACGAATATGAGCTGATAAATAGAGTTTATCATTATTGAATAATACAAATAAAAATAATTCGATTATTCGAAGAGTACGAATGAAGCTATCAACAAAGAGTGAAATGGGAAAGTAAAGATTTATCTTAACTTTTGATAGAGTGAGAGTCGAATTTCGGAATTCAAGGGATTTAAAGAAAATCTTCGAAATCTAAAAGATTTGATTCTTCGGCGAATAAGGAAAGTAAGATTTCTATAATTAAATACGGTGATCTGTCTCGATTTCTCTGTCTGGTATTTTCACTATAACTGAACTTCTTCCATTCCATTATTTTCACCATTCCAATACTTTCTTTCTTAGTTCGTACATCCAAAGGATTGTGAATATACCTAATCCAGTTCAAATCCTTGTTATTTCCTAATTATCATTTCTGTCATCCTTCTTTTCAATCTTCTACCAGAAGAATCTGTTTACATCCTTCTATTACCTTGGGGTAATATTATTCTTAATTATATCATGTCTTTATATTGTTATTCGTATTAATATCCACGGTTTGTAACCTCTGTGTTGTTATTGGGCTTTATATTTTCTCTTATATTTTGGAGCTTTGTCCCTTCGTTTCTTCTTCTTGCGATTAAACACCGCTTGTAATGGTTCAGAATTCGTAGATATAAACTTTGGAATGAACATTGTTAATGTTCTAAGAAGGAAATCGTAATGGCACGATTTGATTTGTCAAATTACCAGAATCACTGAGAATAGAACTATCAAGAATATATTTCCTTGATATGTTCGGAGGTGAAGTAGAATGAATGAGTCGTGTAACATGGCACATGATGACGTCATGATCTGTAAATCATCATGTTTCATTAGAAACTCAGCATGACTTATTGTAATATAATCACGTTGATCAAGTGTCATTATATTATACTAACTCATGCATCAATTTCCAACATTACTTCAATAACATTCATATTTTAAGCTCGAAGTTTACAGAATATAGAAACTAACAGTTTCTATATGATGTAACACTGATAGCACTAAGAGATTAATAATTTCAGATAAGAATAGTTATGAAAATATCTTCAGAAATATGGAGGATATTTATAATGAAAGATACGAAGATATCTTTGAATATCTAAGATCAGAGAATGATGGAGACTATTTTCTGCAAGGGTTTAGAGTAATGAGCAAGATATTTGCTAAAGACTTCAGCAGACATTGAATCATTTAGATTCTTTGAAGTCAAACTTATTCTTTGTGATTTGTCCACGGCTTTCTTCATAGTTCATCATAACCTGCTTTTCAGTACTAAATTTTCTCTTGAATGTTTCCAATATAATGATACACAGGAAGCACGGAGAGGTATATAATTTTGGACGTGAATATTTATGAAAATATCCTCAGAAATATCGAAGATATTGATGATGATTTTTTTTTTTTTTTTTTTTGAAATTTCTAAGTTCGATGGTTGATGAAGAAAGATTTTCCGCAAGATTTTAACATGACTTCGGAGCAAGATATTCTCTAAAGATTTTAACGGATCCAGATTTATCTGGGTTCTATGAATTTAGGGTATGTTACTTGTATTTTTCCTTGGTTTCCTTTATGGTTAGCTCAATCCGCTTTCCAGTTCCAACTTTTCTGAGCTTTTCCAACATACTAATCTTTATCATCAAACTTTCGATGATTATGGTCGTTTACGGTTATCTACAGTTTCTGCTGCTTCATTCAGCTTTTTCAACATTCAGAGTATTGATTTGTGACTGAGTGCTTTTCAGAATTTCAGAATGAGAGATCATAATTCTAAGAGATAAATGTCATAGATATAACTGTTGATGTAGATATGCTGTGAGTTTTCAAAGTACTGATTGCTGATTCCCGGTAATTGTTATGGCGGTTCTCGTTATAAGATGCGGATGAGTATATGATAGGGTTTCAATGAATAAATATAATGATTTATCTGAGAAATTTAAGCCAAGGAGTAACGAGGTTGCTGATACATCTGCCGGTAATATGATGGAATATAAAAGAATTCTCCGGTATCAAAAGGGTAATTGTATATATCAGGATTATAGTAAGGCTACTTCGAATGAAAAGTCGAAGTTGACTTGCTGGAGCTGTGACATAATTGGCTACTTTAAAAAGGGATCGCAAAGTTATTTTTGCTAATAAATGTCAAAGGATCTGTCGTGGCTACGTGTTAAACGTTTACTCAGTTGCCGAGAGTTTCTCAGGTGCAATACTATATACATAATTCTTTCCTTCCGTAGATGAAGTGCGGTTGGGTAATCCTCTCGATTGAGGTGTTTTCAAAAATCATGAAAGGTTAGAACGCAGATTGTAATCATCAAGATACAAATGAGGTTTAAGATGAAATCAAGTGGTAAGCTCGAAGAAATGTTTAGTTTCATATGGTATAATCAATATTTTAACTCATTTTAATTGTCCAATGTCATTAGTCCACAGTCGATAGTCCACAGTTATCAGTCCAATAATTCATATATAATTTAATATTTAATATTCGAATTAATTAATACGTATCGTGACCCGTGTACATATCTCAGACTCGATCACAAATCAAACTATATATATTATTGTAGAATCAACCTCAACCCTGTATAGAGAACTCGATCATTACTGCATATAGAGTGTCTATGGTTATTCAAAATAATATATATAGATACGTCGATATGATATGTCAAAACCTTGTATACGTGTCCCGATATTTAAAGTGCGTAAAAATAAATAGCAGGAATTAAATGACGATAAATAAAGTTGCAAGAATGTAAATTGCGATAATTAAATTGTTATAATTAAAATGTATTCAGTTAGCTAGGAACAATTAGCTAGGAACAGTTAGAGTGGATTCTTAACAAAATTTCTCATAGTTAATTTGTTTGTTTCTAACAAATTTTATTTTGTCAAATATTTTCTTCATTATGCCACTTGTTGAATTCTGATAAATCAAATTCCAAATATGAAATTAAATGAAAATGGTTATCCTGTGGTGAACGGATTCGTATAGCTGTGGGTGTAAGTAGGATAGTAAATGACTGTCGAGTCAGATTCGGAGAATGTACAGTGTAACTTATTAAAGTGAAATCTAGATATTCCTCGGGTATTACCTACCCGTTAAAATATTTTCACCATTAACAATTTGTACCAAAGAATTTTTAATTACAATCTTTATGAAAACATATATACATATATATTTTCTTCAGATGTAATCATGGATTTATTGAGTTAATATGATATTAAACTCATTTGGTTTCTCGTTAGAACTAGAATACATAATCTCTAAAACATTTAGAGATTACTTAATCGTCATGAGGAACGAAGATAAATGAGGTAGAACAATATGTAGAACGAAGATCATACTCGAAGTACAGATGTTGATATTGAGGCATGAATTGTTGATGGTACTGATGCTGTTATTTATGGTACTACTGGTGCCGGTGATGTTGCTGAAGCTGGTACTTTTTGCACCATATTTTCCAAGGCTACAACTCGGGTTTGAAGCTCGTTGACTTATTACTCCAGAATGATTGTCGGTAGGAACGAGAGAATGAATAAAGTTTTAGAATTTTTGATATCATAATATCATTGCGTGGTATCCTGGAAATGCGTGTGAAAATGGTGTTTCGGACAGGCTCGCCTGTAAGTGCTTCAGGTTCTTCACCAAGAGGTGAATTTGGTTGATGGAAAGGATCGCCTTCTTCGCGTCTCCATGGATTAAGTCGACTATGAACCCATCAGATGAATTGAGGATGACTGATTGGTTGATTCATTCTGGTTATACTGCTTTCGGAGTTTGAGTGGAAATCCATATCGGAATAGCTGTCGGAATCTGAGGGACTCAAACTGGTTGAGGGATTCATCTCGTACGATTAGCTGAAGGATTTTCGATAAGAAACAGATTATAGGATGTAGATTAGTACCCTGCAATACATAAGTTACATATGCATATATAATATTAAAATCCCATAAGTTACGGAGGAATATACGGAGTATGTCAGGCAGGGTTTACAGTAATAGATATGCTAAGATATGAATTAGCGAATACGCTAAGATATGAGTTTTGTCTATATACTATTTATGCAATCAATGCAGTAAGATGTGTCTAGACTAAGAATTATAAGCAGGTAATTTCCTAAGGAGGATAAGCAGATGATTTCTGACTAGAAATGATAAGCAAAACTTTTAACATGTAGACACGGTTGAAGTCCAGACTCACTAATGCATCCTAACGACTATCAGTTAGACTCACTAATGCAAGACCTGGTTCGCTAAGACCACCGCTCTGATACCAACTGAAAGGACCCGTCCTAATCCATCTGGACGAAGTCACCAACAACTGGTTCCATGGCGATGATCGACTCCAAATACTGTCTTTAAAATGAGCAAATGCACAGCGGAATGTTTCTTTCATACCTGAGAATAAACATGCTTTCAAGTGTCAACCAAAAGGTTGGTGAGTTCATAAGTTTATCATAAAACAATAAAATTCATCATTTTGATAGACCACAAGATTTAAATCCTGCATGGTACAAATGGGCCCGAATCCTATACCCACCTGTAATGTACATGCGATAACCTTTAAATACAGTACACCTTTCTCGTGTACGAAATCATCTTTCATAAATTTTAGAAACCGTACACATATCTTGTGCACAAAAATAACATACACAAAACCTGTGTATAAAAATCATTCTCCCGATACATAACATTCAATGGTGGCAATTATCATGTCCACATCATACAATGGTGGCAATTATCATGTCCACATAATTCAATGGTGGCAATTATCATGTCCACATAATTCAATGGTGACAATTATCATGTCCACATAATTCAATAATAATCCGCAGAACTCCTGTCTGCATAATAATTCATTCGAGGAATGTTTTACTTGTGTCTATCTCGTCAAACATTTATAAAAGCATTTCATGTATTCGCAATTCAAAATATATTTCAAAAGCATTTAATAAAGCAGTTATAAATACAGTGCATGTATTCTCAGTCCCAAAAATATAAAGAGTAAAAGGGAATCAAATGAACTCACCTAATGTATTTTGTAGTAAAAATACATATGACTATATTGACAATGCAGGGTTGGCCTCGGATTCACGAACCTATATCCAATATATATATATATATATATATATATATATATATATTAACACATACACTCGAAATCAAACAAATTTATATATTATGTCTTAAGTTATATTTATCTTATATATATTTAGTTTGTTTATATATTTAAAATAGCTAATATTCATATAGTTTTACATACATATGATTAATATTGTATTAAAAATCAATAAGTTGTTGAAAGTAATAATATTAATAATAATAATAATAATATTGATAATAATAATTATTATTATAAAAATAATATTATTACTAATAATAATATTAATATTTATATTAATATCTATAATAAAAATCATACTAATAACAAGGTTAATGATAATAATTAAAATAACAACTTTCATAACTATATATTATCTTATACTTATAATTTTTTTTTATCATTGTCTTTTAAACCATAATACTTATAATTTCCTAATTATCTTATTTGATATCTTTCTTTTATCATCTTTTGTATCCAAATTATAATTATAAGTATTAAGTATAATAATAATAATAATAATAATAATAATAGTATGACTACCTCACAAGAAATGGAAAAAAAAATGCCATTGCCCAGCTCGTACCCGTAACCCCTTGCTAATCTAACACCCTTCCAATCCATTCCTCTAACTCAGTCTTTCCGATTATAACCCCAGCCTAACTAGTTAACCCATTTTATATCCGTTTCATCTTCTTCCTTTGCTATCATGATCATTACTCCATAATCATTTATAATTATTTAACATGACTATCGCTGTTATTATTATCAACACAGATGTATATTATCATCATCACTGATCATAATCATCATTATCATCTTATGTACACCACCCTCAACATTTAACATTTCATCATCATGTCCTCATTACTACTTATCAACTTGATAAAAAAAAAATATAAACTCGAGAATGGATAGAGTACCGATACATGTTTGGCAAACCTCCTGTTTGCTTTAAATCATTGCACACCTCTATATAATATCTCATGTAACCCACTATATCTTCATCCTCAATATATATAAAAAAGAACGTGCCACTTAGGAACCCATCTTGGGTCGGCCACAAAGGAGAAAAAGGGAGCAATTAAGGTGCGTGTAGTTTTCTTTTGTTTTTTTATTGCTTCATAGCAGCCTACTTCATCAAAGTAGAACCCAATTCTCAAACTCGTTTAATTAATTCGGCACACCCATGTTGTAACACCCTTTAGTGGTGTCCACGTTGCCAAATTTGAAGGGAAAAGAACATGGCACGCTGATTAGGTGTTCCATCAAGCAAACAAGTCAAACGATTGGTGGAGTCCACGTTACAAGCAAGGAGAAAGAATTTGGCACGTTCTTGTTTAAATTATCAAATGTGTCGGCCATAAACAAGAGTATAAAATAATCACACTATCTTGATTTCTCATCATCCAATTTGTGGTAGATATGTAACTCCTGAGATAATAGTTGGTTGTGGCGTTCATCCATAATCAAAGGCTTTATCTAAATTAAAAAAAAAAACATGTAAGGATTACATATCCCATAAACTGTCCGCCATATTCTTGCAAATTGTCCCACCATTTTGTGATAAAGCGCCACCTATTTGCTTTATAATCAAGTTGCCTAATTATTTAACTTAGTAAACTGTAAACCTAACATACCTCTCTCTCTCATCCGTTTAAATGTTTAGAGTTTTTGTGTTGTGAGTTTTGAATAAGGATTGAGAATAGACAGATGGCGAATAGCAAAAGTGCAAAGGTGGTTTGTTGGTGGTTAAAAGAAACAGAAATTAGTAGCGTAGCAGTATGTATTGTTGGTGATGAACGAAGAAATAGAAACAGGAAAAGAATTGTGATGGTGGTGGTGATCATGATTTATGGTGATCGAAGAAGGGGTTTTTATGGTGGGTTTTCCACTGCAAAACAGCAACCTTCGAGCAGGGACAGAAGGACGTAGCAGTGGTTTGTTACGTTTCTTCTTCTCCTTCAATTCATCATTGTGATTTTATGTGGGTTTTGTTTCGATGGCAATGAGATGAAGGATAATATCATCAACGAAAAGAAAGAACAAGGGAAGGAAGATGTAAGTGCTTTTCGACTACTATTAATCTTCGTAGAGTCTCATAACCCAGGTGGTTTATGATGATATTGTAGTGGTTGTAGGGTGGTGAAGGTTTAGGTGTTAAAGATGTAACGATGATAGAGGTGATTTATAATTTGTAAGTGCTTTTTCATTTATGTATGTGTATAAGTCTAAACTCTATATATGAGTTAAAAAGAAAAGGAAAAATAATAAGAGAGTGGTACGTTTCGCTGTATCAAAATTGGATTGCTTGTTGTATGGATTGGTTGCAGTCGACAAGGAGAATCAATCAACTTTAATCACTTCAGACAATTCGACGTTCAGAGAAGAAAAATATAAAAGAATTTGGAAGCATACAAGAATTCTTTATAGAATTTGTTTGATAGTTGATATGGGATTAGATACGCTTGTACTCAGAATCGGAAGAAAAAATTAAAGAATTAAAAAGATGTACGATCCTACTAACTGAATTTGTTATCTTGTGATTGTTTGGAATAATTATGTACTGGTTTAGACAGAAGTCAACATAAGCTATAGCATGAAAACGATTGCAATAGAATTCCATTTCATTTTTAAAAATGATAATACATATATTGATATTATCATTATTAATATATATAGATATATATATATATATATATACACATATTTATTAACAACAATTGGTTCGTGAATCGTCGGAACTAGTCGAAGGGTAATTCGAATATATATGAACATAGTTCTAAAGTTTTCAAGGCTCAACATTACAGACTTTGCTTATCGTGTCCGAATCATTCAAAGATTAAGTTTAAATTTGGTCGAAAATTTCCGGGTCGTCACACTTATGCGCACATTATCAAGTATACACATACTTATATATATATATATATATATATATATATATATATATATATATATATATATATATATATATATATATATATATATATATATATATATATATATATATATATATATATACATATATATACATATATTCATACATCAACGCGTAAGCTAGCGAGTTATAAACGTACAAATGATTAAGTATGTACCTTTCGATACGTACGAGAAAAACGGGATGTTACACATTTACTTGTGTCTATTTCGTAAAGCATTTATAAAACTGCATGTATTCTCATCCCAAAAACATTAGATATTAAAAGTGGGACTATAACTCATTTTCACAGATTTTTAATTCGCCTAGAATAAGACTTGACCACGGGTCGATTCACGAACCTATAACAAATATATACATATATCAAAGTATGATAGAAATATATTCATACCATATTTTATTACATTTTAATGATTTAAGTTTGTTAATTTAACAGTCCAACGTTAGTAGTCCACAATTAGTTGTACACAGTTAGTAGTACATAAATAAATCGATATATATTATCTCGAATCAATCCATGACCCAGTGTATACAAGTCTCAGACTCGATCACAACTCAAAGTATATATATTATTTTGGAATCAACCTTAACCATGTATAGCTAACTCGAACATTACCGCATATAGAGTGTCTATGGTTATTCCAAATAATATATATAGATGACGTCGATATGATATGTCAAAATATTGTATACGTGTCTATGGTCTATCAAGATTACATAATATATGTTAGAATACATGTATAATACAATATAAGTTAGTTAAGTTATGGTTAGTATAGATTTGTTACAAAGTTTCACGTAGCTAAAACAAGTAAAAATATCCAATTTTGTTTTACCCATAATTTCTTCATTTTAAATCCGTTTTGAGTGAATCAAATTGCTATGGTTTCATATCGAACCAAAGATTATAATCTAAACAGAAAAAGTATAGGTTTATAGTCGAAAATATAAGTTACAAGTCATTTTTGTAAGAGGTAGTCATTTCAGTCGAAAGAACGACGTCTTGATGACTATTTTGAAAAACACACTTCCACTTTGAGTTTAACCATGATTTTTGGATATAGTTTCATGTTCATAACAAAAAATCATTTTCCCATAAGAACAAATTTTAAATCAAAGTTTATCATAGTTTTTAATTATCCAACCCAAAACAGTCTCCGGTTTTACAACAACGGCGTATGTTCGGTTTTACGGTGTTCTTCGTGTTTTCAGGTTTTAAATCATTAAGTTAGAATATCATATAGATATATAACATGTGTTTAGTTGATTTTAAAAGTTAAGTTAGAAGAATTAACTTTGTTTGTGAACAAGTTTAGAATTAACTAAACTATGTTCTAGTGATTACAAGTTATAATCTTCGAATAAGATAGTTTTATATATGAATCAAATGATGTTATGAACATCATTACTACCTCAAGTGTAGTAGTTAAACCTACTGGAAATGATGAAAGATAAACTTTAGCTTCAAAGGATCTTTGATGGCTTGGAAGTTCTTGAAGTAGAATCATGACACGAAAACAAGTTCAAGTAAGATTTTTACTCGAATTAAGATAGTTTATAGTTATAGAAATCGAATCAAAGTTTGAATAAAAATATTACCTTGAATAAGAAAGATAACCTACTGTAAATAACAAAGGTTTCTTGATCTTGGATGATTACTTGGATTGAATTAGAAAGCTTGGAAGTAATCTTGTAAACTTGGAAGTGTTCTTGATGTGTTCTTGAGTTGTTGTTTTATAAGTTGGTTTATGTATGGATTTATGAGCTAGATTGATGTAGATTTTGATGAAGATGATGAACAACACTTAGAACAATGAGAGAGAACTTGAGAGAAAGTAGTTTGATGCATGAAAATTGAAATGAGAATGTGTTTGTGGTTGGTGATCTTCACGTGAATTACAGGAGTCCATATAGGCTCCATTAGTTTGTTGTTTTGTTAGATATTTCATGCTAGTTGCCAAATGATGGTTCCCACATGTTTAGGTGACTCATTATGGCTGCTAAGAGCTGATCATTGAAGTGTATATACCAATAGTATATACATTTAGAAGTTGTGTATTGTACGAGTACGAATACAGATTGACTACGAGTAAATAGTGTTTTACTGTAGCCAATAGTGTTTTGCTTGTACATCTTTGATTTAATTGTATTTCTTCTTATATATATATATATATATATATATATATATATATATATATATATATATATATATATATATATATATAAATAAAAACTTACATCATAAAAAATTAAAACGATTATATAATTATCACAAGTTATGACGTTCGTGAAACATCAGGCAAACGGGGAGGTCAATTGTCTACATAAACTCATTTCAATTAATCAAGTCTTAACAAGTTTGATTGCTTAACATGTTGAAAACATTTAATCATGCAAATATAGTTTTCATTTAATATATAATCATGGAAAAGTTAGGGTCACTACAGTACCTACCCGTTTAATAAATTTCGTCCCGAAATTTTAAGCAGATGAAGGTGTTGATGCATCTTCTGGAAATAGGTGCGGGTATTTCAGCTTCATCTGATCTTCACGCTCCCAGGTCAACTCAGGTCCTCTACGAGCATTCCATCGAACCTTAACAATTGGTATCTTGTTTTGCTTAAGTCTTTTAACCTCACGATCTATTATTTTGACGGGTTCTTCATTGAATTGTAGTTTTTCGTTAATTGTAATCTCAGCTAATGGAATGGTGAGATATTCTTTAGCAAAGCATTTCTTCAAATTCAAGACGTGGAAGGTGTTATGTACACCCGCGAGTTGTTTTAGTAAATCAAGTCGGTAAGCTACTGGTCCGACATGATCAATAATCTTGAATAGTCCAATGTACCTTGGATTTAGTTTTTCCCGTTAACCAATTCGAACAACGCCTTTCCAAGGTGAAACCTTCAGCATGATGATGACCCGGAAATTTCTGACCAAATTTAAACTTAATCTTTGTATGATTAACGTTTCCGACACGATAAGCAAAGTCTATAAAACTGAATTTCAATAATTTTGAACTACTTTCATATGTTCAATTACCCAACGACTATTCTCGATGATTCACGAACAATTATATGCAAATAGATACATATATATACTATAACTTGATAACGTAACAAAGTATTAAGTATATGATACTGTGCATTAACCTTATTGGTTTAAATATCTAGTTGAATATTTATGATAAGTTGGAATATTAATTGTTAAGAATTAATATGAATAACTTGCGACGTGTATTTAAAACGTGGTTATGAATATTGAAAATATATATTAACTTGGTTATAAAACGTTTTGATTTAAAACAATATTATTAAATATACTTTGTTAGATAACGAGCCATTGATTTATAAAAGTAAATGACCTAAACACTCAAATGTATAAGTTATATCTCGAGTGGTATAGTTTATGGATAATTTAAGACTATATTTTGACAAAGGTACGATTCGCGAAACGAAAAGTATTAGTTTTCTAAGCGTACGAAAATGTGTACGAGAAACCGGAAGCGGGACATAAGTCGAACGTAAACGTACAAGACATCGAAACAAAAATTACAAGTCAACTAGACAAGGGAATATAATATATTATATAATTAATGAAGGTATTTCGTATGCCCGAGAGACATATTAAATTAATGTGGCTAATATGTTTTGATCCAAGTCGGGTCATACCCAATAACAAGCTTACCGACACCTTATTCATTATTGATCTTAATGATTGGATCATTGATTAAATACGCGACACTTGAATTTTAAGGAAAAGGTTTCTTAAATAATATTACTTGATATGTTTATATAAGTTATGGAACAACTTATATAACAAGGATTTAATTATTTATAGGTTAAATAATTAATTAAGTTATGATACATTTTATAAAATTGGTTTTATAAAATATACATAACAAATAATATATATACAAGTTTATAAAATGTATTTTATGAAATCAAGTTTTATAAAAACTGATTTTGTAAAATCAGTTTTTTTTATAAAAGTATATTATATTATGGCAATGTGAGTGGCATGGGAGTTAGAATAAGCATGCATTTGTTTAATACTTGCTACCCATGCTTAACTAAGACCAAGGGGACTTAGTATTCTACACACACATGCATTCAAACATATCAAAAGAGCTAGAAAACTGCACAAAAATTCTGTTGTAGCTGTGCTGAAGGCCATGGCCTTTTATTGACAAAAGGGAAGTCTTAATTTGGTTTTTACAAGATCATAACTTGTGTCATTCAAATCCTAACTAATTACAAAGGTGTTGGGTTATTGCTTGTGGGTATTACTTGCTTGAGGCTTCAAGTTAGAAGCTCTATTGTTCATCATCTTCATCATCATCTTGCAACTTTGAAAACAACCCTCAACTAGCTTGAGGAGGTATATATATCTTCTCATCTTGTTCTTATATGTAAGTATGTATTCTAGACTTGATATTAACATGGAATTTAACTTAATGATTAAACAAATTAACATGAACTTATATTCATGCTTCCGCTTTCTTTAAATCATAAAAATGGTTTTATGAACATGTATATTTTAAGAACATGTTGTTTATTAAAGTTGTTAAATTCCATCAATGGTATCTAGAGCCGAAGTCTATGGATTATGCTTCTTATATGGCCTTTAAACCCACTATATTTGCATTCTAAGTACATGCATGAATATGGAATGCAAAAACTTTCGGGTTTGGGAGGGTTGGTATAGTTGGCTGATTTTAGGAAGAGTTCCAAATGGGTTTGGAACTTGCAAATTGGTCAAATTTGTTGTATGTTGAAGTTCACAATCAAGCCTTGACCTTTTGTTTGAATGGTTGCATGTTTGGATGATTATTAATAATTCATTTGGTATGTAATATTAATTCATTTATGTGGTTGTAATATTCATTCAAGTTGGTTTGTAATATTGTTATTTTGGTTATGTAATTTATTTTATATTTGGTATGTAAAATAGATTATGTTGTATTTTCATTTTCTAGAAAAATGTATTAGGATATGTTTTTTGTAAAAATGAAGATACAAGATGAAGACTTGGAAGATGCATTTGGATGCAAGATTAAGTGGGAGATTTTGAAATCTCCTACTTAGTGTTATAACCCTTAACCGGTGATATTTGTTTTCGGCTAAACAAATGTCTACCAAATTGGCTTGATTGTGAACACATTTGTTTGCATGCGTGGTTGTTATATTTCTTGTATGATTGTGGATTGTGTATGTTACTACAACAAGTTATCACTCAAGTTAACAACAAGCATAACTACAATTTAATTGGTTAAATTATTAACGACATGCAAAACGTCAATTTAAATGGCTAAATTAAAAACGGCTAAAAGGACATTAATAAATGATTATTAAGAACATTATACGGATCATATATATAAAATGGCTTATATAAAGTAATTGGTTAAAATTACAAGACTTGAAAATGAATTTCAAATGAACCATACACTAAATGCATGTTGGTGTATGGCATAAATGTTTTCTTAAACTAGAATTAACGAAAACTTAAAATCCCTTAATCGACAAGGTAAACAAGTTTAACGCCATCCTTTTGTGGGACACTTAAACATAGTAGGGAACTCATAATGGGATAAAGGTCACCTAACCGTTATGAGCTAACTAATATGGTTAAGGTAAAATTCGCATGCTTGTGGGATAAAGGTCACCTAACCACTTGTATGTTAATTTTACATGTTTACACAAGTAGGACGACTTGATTTGGGAATCATGAACTTAGGGTCACTGAAGCATGAGGAACAAATAGGCGTTGATGGGATAAATATGCCATGCAAAAGGATTGCATGATCCCATAATTTAGAAGTTGCAAAAGGATTGCAATTGTCATATAAATGACTACCTAGCTAAATCAAATAACGGGATAAAGGTCACCTAACCGAAATTTGATTTACCATTGGATTCTAATATTTAATAAGTCAATTAAAATTTAAAAGGGTATTGTTTATTAAATTTAAAATCGATACTTAAATGAACTTTGTTAAATTTTGTAGATGGCCGCCAATAACAACAACATGCAAAACGCACCTATTAACTTGAACAACCTATCGTTAAGGTCTCTCCTCGAGAAAGACAAACTCAACCATACGAACTTTATGGATTGGTTCCGCAATCTTAGGATTGTCCTCAAACTTGAGGATAAGGCGTATGTGTTGGAAGACCCTATTCTAGATCAACCCGACGAGGATGATACGGAAGGCATGGCTTATTGGGATAAGTATTGCACCGATTCGGTGCAAGTCGCTTGCCTAATGCTTGGGACTATGATACCCGAACTCCAAAAGGATTTCGAGCATCATACTGCATACTACATGATCACGCAATTGAAGGAGATGTTCCTTCAACAAGCACGTGTCGAGCGCTTCGAGACCGTTTGAGCGCTTCATGCATGTCGTATGGACGACTCCCAATCCGTTTCATCTTATGTCCTTAAGATGAAAAGCCTCATTGATCGCGCAAACCGTCTTAATCTCAACATATCTAATGAGCTAGCCACGGATCTTATCCTAAACTCCTTGTCAAAAAGGTTTGACCAATTTGTAATTAATTACAATATGAATGGGATGGATAAGACCATTGGCGAACTTCATGGCATGCTTAGGACGGCGGAAACTAGCATGGGTAAGAGGGCTTCACCCGTGCTAATGATCAATGATGGTGGGTCCAAAGGTAACAACACCTCTAAGCCAAAGGCGGCTAAGAAGAAAGGACCCGCCCATCAAGGCAAGGGAAAGGGGAGGATGGTTACCCCAACCAAAAACAATAACAAGAAGTAAAAGGTTGCCGGATAAGCAAACCCCAAGGAAGACCCGTGCTTCGGTTGCGGTGAAATGGGTCACTGGAAACGCAATTGCCCGGTCTACCTTAAGGAGTTGAAGGAAAAGAGGGATACGGGGCAAACCTCAGGTAATATATATATGGTATATATAGAGCTTATTATTACTTCTTCTAATACATTGGTATTAGACACTGGATGTGGAACTCACATTTGCAATTCTTTACAGGGGTTCAAAAGAAGTAGCAAGCAAACGGGAACATCAAGTCTCTTTATGGGTAATGGAGCCAAAGTGCAAGTGAAGGCTCAATGAGACTTTGTATTAAAGCTTCCAAGTGGTTTGGAACTTATTTTGAACAATGTTTTGTATGCACCAGATTTATGTCGAAACATTATTTCAGTTTCTCGTTTAAAACAATGTGGTTTTTATCTTAATTTTGTTAATGATGATATCCACGTTTATTTAGATAATGTATTCTATTTTAAGGCTTCGCCTTCAAATGGAATTTATGAATTGGTTCATGATGACACATCATCTAGTAGCTCAATAAACCATACTAGCACCAAGAAACTCAAAAGGGATTTGAGTAATTCCTACTTATGGCATTGTCGCCTTGGTCACATAAACAAGAATCGAATGCATACACTTCAAAAGAATGGCCTTTTGAAATCAAATGAACGAGACTCCTTTGATGTATGTGAATCTTGTTTACAAGGCAAAATGACTAAAGCACCTTTCAAAGGGACCTACGAAAGGGCTAAGGACTTATTGGGATTAATACATTCGGATGTATGTGGACCCTTTAAGCCCATAACTCGGAATGGTGAAAGATACTTCGTTACTTTCATTGATGACTTCAGTCATTTTGGATATGTCTACTTGTTAAGACATAAGGACAAAACTTTTGAAGCATTCAAAGAGTATCAAAACGAAGTACAAAATCAACTCAATAAGACAATCAAGGTACTTCGTACCGATAGAGGAGGTGAATACCTAAGCGATGCTTTCCAAGATCATCTTAAAAGTTGTGGGATTATCTCGCAGCTCACTCCTCCTGGAACACCCCAACTAATGGAGTTTTCGAAAGGAGGAACCGAACCCTAATAGATATGGTTCGATCTATGATGGCTAGAAGCTCGTTACCTCTATCATTTTTGGGGTTATTGTCTATGCTCTACGGCTCGTATTTTAAATATGGCCCCAACCAAGAAAGTGGAACAAACTCCTCATGAGATGTGGTTTGGAAAACCTCCATCTCTATCATACTTAAAGGTATGGGGATGTGAAGCTTATCCTAAGCGTTACGTCCCTAATAAGTTGGATGCTCGATCCACGAAGTGTATCTTCATAGGATATCCCAAGGATGATATGGGATATTATTTCTATGATCCTTCGATCAGAATGTATTTGTTGCTCGAAAGGCAGAATTCCTTGAGACTAAGTTCCTAATGGAAGGCGATAGTGAAAGGAAGATATATCTTGAAGAGGTTCGAGATCAAGTAGATGATACACAATTGGTTGACACTAGCACTCAACATGAAAATGTTGAGAATGATCAAATGGATGATCAAAATACACAAGACGTTCTCAGATCTGGTAGAATTAGTAATCCTCCTGAGAGATATGGGTTTCTCATGGATGGTTGCTATGTGGTTGATTTGGATGAACCAGCAAACTACCAAGATGCTTTATCAAGGATTGATAAGGATAAATGGCAGGAAGCCATGAACGCTGAGATGCAATCCATGTATGACAACCAAGTTTGGGAACTTGTTGCACAACCTGCTGGCTCTAGGCTAGTTGATTGTAAATGGCTTTTCAAAATGAAAACCGACATACATGGAAACTTGGATACATATAAAGCTAGACTTGTAGCAAAAGGTTTCACTCAAACTCAAGGGGTTGACTATGATGAAACTTTTTCGTCTGTGGCAATGCTAAAGTCTATTAGGATATTATTTGCCATTGCTGCTCATTATGTTTATGAAATATGGCAAATGGATGTCAAGACCGCTTTCCTAAATGGATATCTTGTGGAAGATGTCTATATGGTTCAGCCTGAAGGTTTTGTTGATCCAAAATATCCTAAAAATGTATGCAAGTTAAAGAAGTCAATCTACGGATTGAAACAAGCATCTAGAATGTGGAATCATCGTTTTAATGAGGAGGCCGAGAAATTTGGCTTCATCAAAAATGGTGATGAAGCTTGTGTATACAAGAAAGCTAGTGGGAGCACTATCATGTTCCTTGTACTGTATGTGGATGATATATTGTTATTTGGAAATGATATTCCGGCAATGCAAGGAGTTAAAACTTGGCTAAGTAAATGCTTCTCCATTAAGGATCTTGGAGAAGTACAATACGTTTTGGGGATTGGGATCTACAGGAATAGATCCAAGAAACTGATAGGTTTGAATCAAAGTGCATACATTGAAAAGGTCTTGAAAAGGTTCAAGATGGAGAACTCTAAGAGTGGTTTGGTACGTATTCAAAGAGGAACGCCTCTCAGTTCATCTCAGTGCCCTACCACGAAAGATGAACAAGAGAGAATGAAGAGAGTCCCGTATGCATCTGTTATTGGGTCAATCATGTATGCAATGATATGCACTAGACCGGATGTGTCATGCGCCCTAAGCTTGACAAGTAGATACCAGAATAACCCAGGAAACAGTCATTGGATTGCGGTTAAAAATATATTGAAATACCTTAGGAGGACTAAGGATATGTTTCTAATATATGGATCTGGTGAGGAGGAACTTGCTGTTAAGGGTTACGTGGACGCGAGTTTCCAAACTGATCGAGATGATTCTCGATCACAATCCGGTTATGTCTTCACGTTAAATGGAGGTGCAGTCTCTTGGAAGAGTTTAAAATAGGATGTTGTTGCATTATCCACTACAGAGTCGGAGTACATCGCCGCATCATTGGCAGCTCAGGAAGCTGCATGGATGAAGAAATTCATTGACAACTTAGGAGTAGTCCCTTCCATTCAGGACCCTCTTGAGATCTTTTGTGACAACGAGGGTGCGATTGCTCAAATCAAAGAACCTCGTACTCACCAAAAGACCCGTCACATTGAGCGGAGATTCAACTACATAAGGGATGAAGTTGAAAAGGGAAAGATATGTATTCGCAAAGTTCACACAGATCTTAATATAGCGGATCCTCTCACGAAGCTCTTACATGGATCAAAACATACAGGACATGTTTGTGCATTAGGGCTTCGATATTCTAGTGATTGGTCATGATCTGTTTTAAGTATTGTAACGGAACGAAATTGTTCAAACTCATTAATATAATTATGCCATTAATTTATTTTGAGTTATGCTCCTATTTTGCATATTTTATCCATGAATAAATAATTATTCTAAATTCCGTAGTCGATCACATTTGTGGGAGAAAATGTGAGGTTTAGACTATTATGAACTTGGATTAGTATGCATTCACGGGATGAATGTGGGGCAAGGTTGCAACCAAGGTTCGTAGATACTTGTGGGATACAAATATTGGAAGACCCGCCCTCAAGATTTACTAAATGGAGCCTTTGTGGTTGATCACATGTAATCTTGAGTAAAGGTGAATATCATTGTATCCTCTGACCTGAGATGCATATTGGGTTCGGATATTTACCAAGTATTGCGCCTTGATTCTTTCCTTCGCTATTCTGAAATATGGTAGTTCACAAGGAAAAGCTCAGGTATAATGCAAGGTATATATTTTGGACGTATGTAGTCAAGATGGAATTTGTCCCTCTTATTCGTTGAGAGTCAGATGTCTAAGGCCTGATAAAGTTAAATCTAGAAGAGAGTGATCACTCTGTGTCTCTTGGATTTAACATGACATCTAGGACGAAAGGATATAATGAAAAGATTCACCTATTCATATTCGAGATGGGAACTCGAAAGGGATGATGTTATTGAATGGCACAAAGTCATAACATATTGGGGGTGATAGACGGTCGTTAGGTGGTATCCATCACTTGCATTAATTTCTTATGTTTCTTGTGCAAGTGGGAGATTGAAGGTATTTCGTATGCCCGAGAGACATATTAAATTAATGTGGCTAATATGTTTTGATCCAAGTCGGGTCATACCCAATAACAAGCTTACCGACACCTTATTCGTATTTGATCTTAACAATTGGATCATTGATTAAATACGCGACACTTGAATTTTAAGGAAAAGGTTTCTTAAATAATATTACTTGATATGTTTATATAAGTTATGGAACAACTTATATAACAAGGATTTAATTATTTATAGGTTAAATAATTAATTAAGTTATGATACATTTTATAAAATTGGTTTTATAAAATATACATAACAAACAATATATATACAAGTTTATAAAATGTATTTTATGAAATCAAGTTTTATAAAAACTGATTTTGTAAAATCAGTTTTTTTTATAAAAGTATATTATATTATGGCAATGTGAGTGGCATGGGAGTTAGAATAAGCATGCATTTGTTTAATACTTGCTATCCATGCTTAACTAAGACCAAGGGGACTTAGTATTCTACACACACATGCATTCAAACATATCAAAAGAGCTAGAAAACTGCACAAAAATTCTGCTGTAGCTGTGCTGAAGGCCGTGGCCTTTTATTGACAAAAGGGAAGTCTTAATTTGGTTTTAACAAGCTCATAACTTGTGTCATTCAAATCCTAACTAATTACAAAGGTGTTGGGGTTATTGCTTGTGGGTATTACTTGCTTGAGGCTTCAAGTTAGAAGCTCTATTGTTCATCATCTTCATCATCATCTTGCAACTTTGAAAACAACCCTCAACTAGCTTGAGGAGGTATATATATCTTCTCATCTTGTTCTTATATGTAAGTATGTATTCTAGACTTGATATTAACATGGAATTTAACTTAATGATTAAACAAATTAACATGAACTTATATTCATGCTTCCGCTTTCTTTAAATCATAAAAATGGTTTTATGAACATGTATATTTTAAGAACATGTTGTTTATTAAAGTTGTTAAATTCCATCAATTAATTAATTTAAATTATATATATTATATATATTATATATATTATATTTAATTATGTCGACAAGCAAAACAACAAAAGTTTGTGAGCTGTCAGGGCATCCCATACGATCGCATGGGAATTGCACTGAGAAGCCTTACGATCGCATGGCAGTCAGGTTTCAGAAACATTCTATAAATTGGCCAGTTTGCTCGACGTACACACACACATATTCTATATCTTACTCCCTCTGTTATATTTGTTATTTATATTATTATTATTATTATTATTATTATTATTATTATTATTATTATTATTATTATTATTATTATTATTATTATTATTATTATTAAGATTAATATTATTATTAATCTTAATGTTATTAGTAGTATTATTATTAATTAGTATTATACATAAAATACTACTACGAGGTCATGAGCGTGTCACTTTCAAAACGAGTTCTTAAATTGGTTATAGCTATGGAGGTTATGGGTAATGTTCGTGGGTATTGTTCGCAAGTTAAACCTAGTGTTTATCATCTCTGTTGCGTCTACGTACTTTCCTGCAATATTGAATCCCAATATTGCTACGTGAGCATTCATATCTTATATTTTATATATTAATATTGTATCCATGTCTAGTGCTCGAGTATATATGTTTATGCATGCTTGTATGCTTTAATTTTGTCATTTGATAGTTTATGATGAAACACGAATTTGATACATATGCTACTGATAAAAAGTATATGATATGCATGTTTTTGAAAAGCTGGCGAAAAATCAATAACTTTTCATTTAGAAATCGCGTAATTTCGATGAACGAATTTAAAGATATGGTCAACTGAATTATGATTGACGTTAATTGAAATTGCTTTTGAATCTGCAATTGATATTTAAACAACTTGTTTATGAGATTGATAAATTAGATTTTAAATATTACCAGCCGAGTAAATGAATTCTTATATAAGGCACGTCTCGTTTTGTTGAACAATTGTCAAAACTGATTGTTTTATCATATTTTAAAGCCTTATAAAAACTATAGCTTAATTTTACAAGAATTGGGAAACTATGTGAAATGTTAAAATGTTTCGATTGCCATGATCATTTAACTATTGTATTGAGTCAGATTGACTTTTTGAAATGACTTTTGATAACTTTTGTATGTCGATCTCGAGCATTAGGATTGTGATACACTATGAACTGACCTAGCTTGATAGACATTTATTGACCAACATATGTTCTCTAGGTTGAGATCTACGGTTGTTTGGTATTTCGAGTTTCGGTCACATTTCGGTGAACGACTTTATGTGCTGCTAAGGTGAGTTTCATATGCTCCCTTTTTAATTGCTTTTGCAATATATATTTTTGGGCTGAGAATACATGCAATTAATTTTATACGCAATGGATACAAGTACATACTAAATTCCACACTAAGTTTGAACCGGAAATCTCTTAGCTTTGGTAACTAGTAACTGCCGATTATAAGAACTGGTGGGTGCGAGTAGTTATATATGGATCCATAGGGCTTGACATCCCCGTCTGTTCCAGGTTTAGAAAGCCTAGTCTGAACTATAAAACAGACGTATGCTATTTGAGTTTAGTACACGTTGGATTGCGTGTATTGTACATGTTGGTTGCATGTATGTTAAAACAGGGGTACTTATTATTACGTTAAAGCTTAGTTACCAGGGTGCTCAATCTTGTAGAATATTTTGATAAATGTTTCTGGATGAAACAACTGAAATCTTGTGATCCACCCTTATATACAGATTATGCGAAACATTAAAAATATGAACTCACCAACCTTTGTGTTGACACTTTAAGCATGTTTATTCTCAGGTTCGTAGAAGTCTTCCGCTGTTTGCTTATACAAGCTATGTGCATGGAGTCATACATGCTTTATTCGAGAAAACATTGCATTCACAAATCATCACCATCTATCTTATTTTGACTACATTGTCAACGGAAGTATTATTGTAAACTATTATATTACGGTGATTGTCTATATGTAGAAATTATCAGATGTCGGAAACCTTTGATTTAAATATTCATTTATGGTGTGCCTTTCCAAAAGAATGCAATGTTTATAAAACGTATCATATAGAGGTCAAATACCTCGCTATGAAATCGATGAATGACGTGTTCGTCCATATGGATTTGGAGCGATCATCACACATGACCATCTCTCCAACTTCAAATTCTATATCTTTTCTTTTAATGTCCGCGTAGCTCTTTTGTCGACTTTGGGCGATTTTCAATCGTTGTTGAATTTGAATGATTTTCTCGGTAGTTTCTTGGATTATCTCTGGACCCGTAATTTGTCTATCCCCAACTTCACTCCAATAGATCGAAGACCTGCACTTTCTACCATAAAGTGCCTCAAACGGTTCCATCTCGATACTCGAGTGGTAACTGTTGTTGTAGGAAAATTCTGCTAACGGTAGATGTCAATCCCAACTGTTTCCAAAATCAATAACACGTGCTCGTAGCATGTCTTCAAGGGTCTGTATCGTCCTTTCACTTTGCCCATCAGTTTGTGGATGATAGGCAGTACTCATGTCTAGACGAGTCCCTAATACTTGTTGTAACGTTTGCCTAAACCTTGAGACAAATCTGACATCCCTATCAGAGATAATAGAGATTGGTATTCTATGTCTGGAGACAACTTCCTTCAAGTATAGTCGTGCTAACTTCTCCATTTTATCATCTTCTCTCATTGGCAGAAAGTGTGCTGACTTGGTGAGACGATCGACTATTACCCAAATAGTATCATAACCACTTGCAGTTCTTGGCAATTTAGTAATAAAATCCATGGTAATGTTTTCCCATTTCCATTCCAGGATTTCAGGTTGTTGAAGTAGACCTGATGGTTTCTGATGTTCAGCTTTGACCTTAGAACACGTCAAACATTCTCCTACGTATTTAGCAATATCGGCTTTCATACCCGGCCACCAAAAGTGTTTCTTGAGATCTTTGTACATCTTCCCCGCTCCGGGATGTATCGAATATCTGGTTTTATGTGCTTCCTTAAGTACCATTTCTCTCACATCTCCAAATTTTGGTACCCAAATTCTTTCAGCCCTATACCGGGTTCCGTCTTCCCGAATATTAAGATGTTTTTCTGATCCTTTGGGTATTTCATTCTTCAAATTTCCCTCTTTTAAAACTCCCTGTTGCGCCTCCTTTATTTGATTTGTAAGGTTAGTACGAATAATTATATTCATAGCTTTTACCCGCATAGGTTCTTCGTCTTTTCTACTCAAAGCGTCGGCTACCACATTCGCCTTTTCTGGGTGGTAAGGAATCTCAAAAATGTAATCATTCAACAATTCAATCCACTTACGCTGCCTCATGTTCAGCTGTTTCTGATCAAATATATGTTGGAGACTTTTGTGGTCGGTATATATAATACTTTTGACCCCATATAAGTAGTGCCTCCATGTGTTTAATGCAAAAACAACATCGCCCAATTCCAAATCATGAGTCATATAATTTTGCTCGTAAATTTTTAATTGTCTGGACGCATAAGCAATTACCTTCGTTTGTTGCATTAGTACACAACCAAGAACTTGCTTTGATGCGTCACAATAAATCACAAAATCATCATTCCCTTCAAGCAATGACAGTATAGGTGCCGTAGTTAGCTTTTTCTTCAACAATTGAAACGCTTTTTCTTGTTCATCCTTCCATTCAAATTTCTTCCCTTTATGCATCAATGAAGTCAAGGGTTTTGCTATTTTGGAAAAATCTTGGATGAATCTTCTGTAGTAACCAGCCAATCCTAGAAATTGACGTATGTGTGTCGGAGTTCTCGGGGTTTCCCATTTTTCAACGGTTTCAATTTTTGCTGGATCAACCTGAATACCTTCTTTGTTCACTACGTGACCGAGGAATTGAACTTCTTTCAACCAAAATGCACACTTTGAAAACTTAGCGTACAATTTCTCTTTCCTTAACAATTCTAGCACTTTTCTCAAATGTTCATCGTGCTCTTGATCATTCTTTAAGTAGATAAGTATGTCATCGATGAAAACAATGACAAACTTATCTAGGTATGGTCCACACACCCGGTTCATGAGGTCCATGAACACAGCTGGTGCGTTAGTCAGTCCAAACGGCATAACCATAAACTCATAATGACCATAAGGCGTCCTGAAAGCAGTCTTTGGAATATCATCCTCCTTCACCCGCATTTGATGATACCCAGAACGTAAATCGATCTTCGAATATACCGACAAGCCTTGTAGTTAATCAAATAAGTCGTCGATTCTTGGTAGTGGATAACGGTTCATGATGGTAAGTTTGTTCAACTCTCGGTAGTCGATACACAACCTAAATGTACCATCCTTCTTTTTGACAAACAAAACAGGAGCTCCCCATGGTGATGTGCTTGGTCGTATGAAACCACGCTCTAAAAGTTCCTGTAATTGGCTCTGGAGTTCCTTCATTTCGCTGGGTGCGAGTCTGCATGGAGCACGAGCTATTGGTGCAGCTCTCGGTACAAGGTCTATTTGAAATTCAACGGATCGGTGTGGAGGTAGTCCCGGTAATTCTTTCAGAAATACATCGGGAAATTCTTTTGTGACAGGAACATCATCGATATTCTTATCTTCGGTTTGAATTTTCTCAACGTGTGCTAGAACGGCATAGCAACCTTTCCTTATTAGCTTTTGCGCCTTCAAGTTACTAATAAGGTTTAGCTTCGCGTTGCTCTTTTCTCCGCACACCATTAATGATTTTCCTTTTTCTCGTACAACGCAAATTGCATGTTTGTAACATACGATCTCTGCTCTCTCATTTTTCAACCAGTCCATGCCAATTATCACATTAAAACTCCCTAACTCTACTGGTATCAAATCAATCTTAAATGTTTCGCTAACCAGTTTAATTTCTCGATTCCGACATATTTTATCTGCTGAAATTAATTTACCGTTTGCTAATTCGAGTAAAAACTTATTATCCAATGGCGTTAATGGGCAAATTAATTTAGCACAAAAATCTCTACTCATATAGCTTCTATCTGCACCCGAATCAAATAAAACATAAGCAGGTTTATCGTCAATAAGAAACGTACCCGTAACAAGCTCCGAGTTTTCTTGCGCTTCTGCCGCATTGATGTTAAAAACTCTTTCACAACTTTGCCCGTTATTGTTTTCCTGGTTTGGGCACATAGTTTTGTAGTGGCCCTTCTTCCCACATCCGAAACAAATAATATGGGCATTATTTGTTCCTTTACTCGTTGGTCCATAAACTCGCACTTCGTCGCACCATGACCCTTTCTATTACATTTGATACATGATGCCGAACAGTAAGTAGTTGGATGGTACCCTTCACACCTTTGGCACGGAATTTTCTGATTTTGATTGCCAGTGTTATTATTAAGATTGTTGTTAGGATTGTTGTTGTTGCGGTTGGTATTGATGTTGGGATGATTGTTGTAGTTGTTGTTGTTGGGATGGTTTTTGTTGCATTTGTTGTTGCGAAAAATGGTGCGATTGTGGTTGTGATTGTTGAAGCGATAGTTACTGTTGTTGTGTTGGTGACTCTTGTCACTATTTTCTTCCCACTTCCTCTTGACTTGTTTCATTTTGGCCTTCTCGGTCGCCTGCTCTTTAATCCTTCCCTCGATTTGGTTTATAAGTTTGTGAGCCATTCGGCTTGCCTTTTGCATTGAGGTGGGCGCGCTCGCACTCACATCCTCCTGAATTCTCTCTGGTAACCCTTTTACAAACGCATCGATCTGCTCTTCTTCATCTTCGAACACTCTTGGACACAATAAACACAACTCGGTGAATCGTCTTTATTACGTGGTAATATCGAATCCTTGCAATCGTAATTCCCGAAGCTCTATCTTGAGCTTATTGACTTCATTTCTGGGACGGTACTGCTCATTCATCAAGTGTTTGAATGCTGACCACGGTAGTGCGTAAGCAGCATCTTGTCCCACTTGTTCGAGATAGGTGTTCCACTATGTTAACGCAGTACCTGTGAAGGTATGCGTGGCGTACTTTACCTTGTCTTCTTCAGCACATTTGCTTATATCAAACACAGATTCGACCTTCTCGGTCCATCGTTTCAGTCCGATGGGTCTTTCAGTTCCATCGAATTCCAGAGGTTTACAGGCAGTGAAAGCCTTGTAGGAGCATCCTACACGGTTTCCTGTGGAGTTAACTCCACTGCTAGACCCTGAGTTATTGTTGTTGTTTTGCATTGTAGCATGTACTGCGGCTATATTTGCTGCAAGGAAAGCACGGATGTGACAACCGGGAAATTTCCGAGTTTATTTAAACAAAAACCTCTACATGACTTCATTTAACTTTGAATGAAATACCAACGATTCACGAACAATTATTACGTATTAGTATTATTATTAATATTATTTTAAACCATATTATCATTTACAATCATTATTATTATTATCAGTATTATTAATATTATTATTACTAATAATTATTAATATCATTAATATAATACTAATATATTATTATTAATATTATTAGTATTAGCACTTTTACTAAAATTATTAAGGTTATTATAAATATCATTAATATTAATACAACTTATTACTAATGGTATTATTATTATTATTAATAGTATTATTAACATGATTATTATCATTATCATTATGATCTTTATCATTTATTATTATTATTGTTAATGATATTATTATTAATATTATTATAAAATATCATTATTCTTACTATTTACATTACTTTTATCAATAATATTAGAAGTATTATTATTATTAATATAATTATTATTGTTATTATTATTAATATAATTATTAATTATTAATCTTAATTAAATAAAATGAAAAAGAGTAATACCTAAATTAGGTCAAGACACTATCTGTATATTTCTTTTAAAACGTAATCCTATCTGATTTCATTATTTATAAAAACAATTAGGTATATCTGCTTTTAAGTCAATCATATATGCTTTTATGTTTTTTTACCTGCTTTATAAATTTTTATATATTTCTGTTTGGGATTCATAGTCGACACCCACAAATACATTATAAAAATCAATCCAATTCTGTATTATGGAGTACCAGTCGAATAACATCATCATTATATATAGGTTGTAGATTACTGCAAATCAAGGAAGAATCAAAATAGAAAGTTAAAAAAAAAAAAAAAAAAAAAAAAAAAAAAAAAAGAGTCGACTCCCTGTTCTTGATCCATTTTTGCCAAAATTCGATTTCGAAATCCATTTAAAAATCCATTAATGCAGTCTTGTTAGGAACATTTTACTCAAACGATCTGCAAAAATTGAAGCTCCAGTTCATCTTATCAAACTCAAATTTTGAAGTCAAAGTTTTTATATAAAAAGTCAAACGTTTTGATTCATCTTAAAATTCGAATTCTTGGTTATATTTCAGAGTCAATTGACGATTCCATTAGTTTCTAGTAGTGATTTGGAAAATAGTTTGTGAAGAAATCGTGATCTAAAAATGTCAAAAAAATCGAAAACATTAATTTTTTTTTTTTTCTTGGTCTGCGTCGAACAGCATATGTGATGTGTGCGAGGTGTACTAGGAAATAGTATTATTTTTACAAGGAAATACTATTAAATACGATACAATTTTACAAAAGTGATTTATTTATTTATAGAGTGGATATACCTAAACCTTGCTACAACACTTATAGGCAGTGTACCTAATCGTACAGTAGTGTAGTTTTTAGTAAGTCCGGTTCGTTCCACAGGGATCTTTTAAGCAAGCTTAACGCTATATTTTTAAAAACTATATTTGTAAAAATATAAAAATATATATAAGTAATATTATTATTATAAAAGGGGGTTTTTACCGTTTAATGACCGGTTTGTCGATTTTAAAACTTTAGTCGCAGTTAAAACCTAATATAAATTATTAAATATATAAAAGACTTAATTTAAAGCGTAAAGTAAATAACGATAATGAAATTGTGATAAATAAAAGTGTGATAAAATAAAATTGCGATAATTAAAGAGTACGATAATTAAAAATGCAATTAAATATGAAATATATAAATGACAATAAATAAAAGTGCGATAATTAAAAGTGCAATTAAATATAAAATATATAAATTATGCTTATTTAAACTTCCGTAATCATGATGTTTGACGTGTTGATTTTAGTTTATTCCCATGGGTTAATTGTCCTTTGTCCTGGATTATTTGATATGTCCATACGGATTTGTCCATAATAGTCCATCAGTCATAATCATAAAGTGCGAGAGTCTTCGTCAAATTATTCTTATTCCCGAAGTCAAATATTCCAACTAATTGGGGATTCGAATTGTAACAAGGTCTTAATACTTTGTTTAATGAACACACCAGGTTATCGACTGCGTGTAGACCAAGGTTTTACTACTTTGTTAACAATTACACCAATTACCCTTGAATGTAATCCACCCCTATTTCAACAAGTCTATATTAACTATTAATTCAGTTCCGTATCCGGTAAAATGAACAATTATTGGTATTTATAGATATCCCGCCCACCGTACCCAGTCAAGCGTATGTGGTTATATATAAATACGTCAAATTATAAGTCTATATATTAAATCAACGAGGTATCATTTAGTTAATATAAAGCCCATTAATAGCCCATAGTCTAATTTCCACAAGTGTCGTTCTTTTGTCCAAACCCCAATTATGGTACAAAGCCCAATTACCCAATTTTAATATTTAGCCCAACATCATGATTACTTCGGCATTAAATAAGCATAATAATAACTTAGCTACGAGACATTAATTTAAAAATAACATTAACCATAACTTACAGTGATTAAAAATAGCGTAGCGTTACACGGACAGAATTTCGACTTATACGCTTACAACATTCGCTAACATACCCTTATTATTAGAATTAAAATTAAAATTAAAATTAAAATTAATATATATATATATATATATATATATATATATATATATATATATATATATATATATATATACGTATGAGAGAAAGGAAAGAAAAAGATGTGTAAAAGATCGCTCAAAACTGCGAAATTTATAGCATGTGGCTTGACTTTTTGGCTCATGCGATCGCATGAGATTATCTCATGCAGGCCATGCGATCGCATGGCCTGGGATTCCAGCTCACATGTCTTTGTTTGCATTCTGCCGACGGTTTTAAATATAATATATAATATATAAATAATTTTAAGAATTATTTAAATATTATATTATATTTATGTGCATAGTTGACTTGTAATTTTTAGTCCGTTGCGTCGAGCGTTGAGAGTTGACTTTAGTCCCGGTTCCGGATTTTTGAACGTCCTTGCGTATAATTTAATATCTTGTACTTTGCATTTCGCATCTTGTACTCTTGTAATTTTGAGACGTTTCTTATCAATAATTGGAACCACTTTGATTGTACTTTGTACTTTTGAGCTTTTTGGTCATTTGCGTCTTCAATTTGTCGAATCTGTCTTTTGTCTTCACCTTTTATTATTTAAACGAATATCACTTGTAAATAGAACAATTGCAACTAAAAGCTTGTCTTTCTTGAGGGATAATGCTATGAAATATATGTTCATTTTTAGCATTATCAAATATTCCCACACTTGAGCGTTGCTTGTTTTTAAGTAATATAGTCTTGAAATAAAAATACTAGAATCACTTCTTTATTCTTCACACTTTGTACATCAGTGATTTCTATACGGCGGTGTGAACAATGATAGTAACGATGTAGTTTACAGTCCCACATGACTATAAAAATTTAGATCCTTAAGGAAATTGGATCTTTATGAAAACATTTGATCTTTTGAAAATTAAATCTAGTTTTTACCCTAGATAAGTTTTCCGGAATAACCCTTCACCGGTGTTTGCAAATTGTTTTTGTGGGTTTTGTGGGTTTCAGATTTGAAAATTTTAGCTCAAAACTTATGGTTTTGGGTCACCCACTTGCTAACCTTGTATTGGGAAAGCAACACGTCCAGTATACTTGCTCTGTATATTACCTTTCGGTAAACTACCGTTCGGTTGTAAAGGAAAGCGTTGAATAAGCAACTGTTAAGGCAATGTCCCATGACATGCTTTTATTTATGGTCTATAACGTGTCGGATGTAATTACTATCCTTTGTAGGAGCAATAGTAAAGCTCACCCTATAGTTTTTCGGTCTGGCACAAGGTCCTGTCTTTGACCATACTATGCAACCACCGTTCTTACGGTTGACACCCGATTTGGTTCAGTTGACCTAATGAATTCCGGGTGAATTCCTAGGATTTTACGTTCAATGGTAATGAACGCATTGAAGATGGGTTTTCAGAAAACAAATCGGTTTGTAATTTTGATCAAAATATTTTCTCGTTCAAGCTCGAGTTTAGATATCATCGAATTCCATGAGTTTGTAATTCTCAATCTTTAAGGTCAATATCTAGGATTGAGTAATATCAGGCTTAAAAGCTGATTTTTGATCTTTTAAGGAGATTATCCTTTCTGGGGATCTGATTCATTAGTCTTATCAAGCTAATTTGCATGGCGTCCTCCCTATTTTACGAGACAGATCCTCTCATGGTTAAGATAAGTCTGACCACTTGGCAACCCTGTTTGATGCTGAGGTCTGTGGATTTCCTGCTGATTTTAGAGATGACTTTTCTAGATTTTTCGTCAACCTACAGCTGGTCTGGACGACAACTTCATGACCTAAATCAAGAAGCGCGTGTCTTTTTCGAAAGACTTTACTTCCTTTTAATGATGGAATTGGTTCATCGTGTAGATCCATCTTTCTTTCAAATATATTATAGTAAATCGGGTAAAACTGATTAGTTTAGTCTAAAGCAAAAGCATCTTCAGTTATTTGTACAAAAATATGTGATATATGTTCAAAATAACTTGGTAAATTTTTCCCACACTTGGTTTTTATTTTCCTTTTTTTTTTGCCTTTTTATTGTCCTCTATTCCATTTTAAATGAATCCTAATATTTTGGTTTGTTTCTCAATTTATGTCCTTTCCGAGGTAACAATAATTTCGGTGTTAACACCTAGTTTTATCGTTCATAAATATGTATAAACATGATTTTGAGTTCATTTAATTGAAAATTTTAAAAACTTTTACTAGAATTGGGTAGTCAGTATATAAGACTAGGGCTGTTCTTTATTATCAGAGAGCACTAGATTCTAATACAACTACTGCGTTACTAGTATTTCTAATGGTAATCAAGTGTTTTAAGTTAAAAATTTTAAAAATCCGAAAGAATTTAACCCCTTCCCACACTTAAGATCTTGCAATGCCCTCATTTGCAAGAAATCAGTAACAATTTAAATTATTGAGGGTGATTAGCGTAGAAAAATAATTAAATTTTACCAAAGTTTCCAAACATATTGGCTTTTGTTTGCTGAATGATAAATGGTGCACATTATTTGTTCATTCCGTCTTGTTGTTAATCACATTTATTTTTCGTTTTGTCGTCAAAAGTACTAGCTTTTGCTGAACTTAATGCCAGTCTTTGAAAATGCGCTGTTTTACCCTGTTGTGTACAATTGACAATATACATACATACAAATATAAAAAAGCATGGTAATTTGAAATGGGACTTAAAATCCCACTTTCAAATCAAATATGAAATATTAGTACAAAATAATAAAAATATTAAACATTACAATAAAAGTATCACAATATATTATGTTTAAACATAAATAAATAAAAATAATTAAAATATAAAAATCATAAAAATACCAACGGGAACTATGTCAATCTGGATAGGGGTTCCAGTTCATGTTGTCGTCCGGGTTCCATGATTGTTGATAGGTGTACTGGTATGCCTGGTTTGGGTCGTAGAGAGTAAATGGTGGTCTCATCTCGGGCTGGTGTGGAGGATAGTAAGCGGGTCGGGTCGGAACGTAGTGATCCTGAGGTGACAGCCGGCTTATAATCTGACGCTGATGATAGTCCCATCTATCATGCTGTCGTTGCCTGGAATGCTTGTAATCATTCCGGGCTTGCCACTGCTCCATCCGATGAAATCTCTCCGCGTTTGTCATATCTACCTCATCTACACACTGGTAGACATCAGTCATAGCCTCCCGAATGACATCCCTAATGTCATCCACTTCCTCCATTTCCTCGTCTGAACCTCTCTCTACCTGAAGATGACTACCTTCATAGGGTACTGCCTGATTGCGTCTACTCTTTAATACCTTAGCACCCGCATAAACCCTCAATCCTAAAGGCTCAACCTGTTCTCTGCATACCAAAAGTGGACCCCCTTGGTTCCTATCTACACCTAAATACTCTCCAATGAGAGTAATAAAAATACCTCCTCCTATAATCCCCCCTTCCTGTATTCCTTCCACCATCTTAGACAAATAAAAACCAACACAGTAGGGGATATTAACAAAGCTTCTTGGGTCTCGAATACACTTTAGGTAAAAATAAATCATGTAAGGTCATTTTCTCCTTATTGTGACCTCTCTGTGTAATCGAGTTAGCCAGAAATCTATGAATTATATGAAGTTCGGCTTTGTTAATATGTAAGTAGGAGTGTTTTCCTCCCAGCGTAAAAACATTATAGTTTGACATACGCCTCCAGACGGCGTTCGCGTCAAAATTCCTATCTACCCTTTCACCACGATAAATCAAATTCATACAATCGGGTAGTAGCAATTCACTAGGAGTGTAAATCTGTAATGCCCTGGCCATGTCCAGCATGGACATCCTGTACATCCTACGGCCAAGTATAAATCTAAGAAAACTTCTATCATCTAATCTATCTACATCTACATTTAATGCTATAGTACTCATCAGCTCAACACACCATTCCTTATATACAGGTCTACGAATGGTGAATAGACGTTCCCAATCGGTAAAAGAAGAACTGCCATACCTTTGGATCAAATGCTCCCTAACTGAGTTAGCAAGTTGGACCCTTTCCAAAGGATTCCAATCAATTACCCTTGGCACTTCTACATTTTTCGGTATTAGTTTGAATTTATTACTTTGATATGATGGGTAATCTCTCCAGCTTCTATCGAATCTCAGATTAGGATGCAACGTGTGTTCAGGAATCGTTGGGTATTCTACTGGTGGATGTATCAGAAATACTATGAAGGCATCAACAAATTGTAGCGGATCATAATAAGGTACGTGTTGATCAGGCTGTTGTTGTGGTTCCTGTTGTTGTTCCGGTTCAGGTTCATATTGCATTTCTGGTTCAGGTTCTGGAGCAGGTTGCCTGGATGATGAGGTTGCACCATCAGTATCTGTAAATCTCTGCAAAACACATTAAACACAAAATTTGTGCATCTAAATATGCATTAGTGTTAGCAAAATAACAAATTGAAACAATTACAATAACATGTTAAATCAAAATTAAACTTATACACATTTTCACAATTTTTCAATTCTACGTTTTTTCAAATAAGCATATATGAAAATGTATACAAAGTTCATAAGCATTTAACTCAAATAACATGTTAAAACATCCATTACTAGCAATTAAACAAGTCTAAAATGGCAATTATATCAATTAATCAAGTTCATGAATTTTAGATTTAAAAAGTCCACTTTAATCTTCAAAAATCATGTTTAGGATCAAAGTTTGGATCATTTAGCTACCTAAACATGTTACACTACTTAATTTAGCAATAATTCATGACAAAAATGGGTCATAACCTGTTTATATCAAAAAGTCCCAAATAGCTCAAGAACACAAACCCTAGATTCCTAAAAATTTTGAAGTTTTTGGCTTCAAATCATGTTAAATAGCATCAATCTAGGTTATACATACATAAAATACTAACAATTTAACTCTAATTACACTAGAAATTAACAAAATCAAATTAGGTAAATTATAGCTCAAGAACACTAAAAATCAAATTTAAAGAGGTTTAGGAGTGAAATTTTTACCCTTTTTGATAAACTCCTTATCAAATTCATGTTTAGAGTGGATTGTAGCAAGAAATTTGGTGATTTTTGGTGTTAAAATGATGGATTTAGAGGCGTTTGTGTGTGTATGTTCGTATGTGTGTATGTGTGAAAGTGGAGACAGAGAGCAGCTCGCTGCCAGTTTTGTTCCTGACCTGATTTTTGCCTCCATGCGATCGCATGGAGATGTAGTATAAATCCCATGCGATCGCATGGGTCTGGTTTTTTTTTTTTTTTTTTATAAAAACCTTACACTTTTTAAAACATATAATTAAATTAAATTTTAAATATTTGTTTCTTTTTAGAATGAGGGAGTTTCGGAGCGATGTCCTAGTCCGTCCCTCGACAAAATTTTTAAAATTTATCATTTTTAAGCTCAGTTTTAAAAGCAAAGATTTTTGGTTTTTTTTTTAAATGTTTTTGGCATACTTTAATTCAATAAGGCTAAAAATAATGATAATAAAAGTTCTCGTCCCTCCTTTGGGTAAAGCAATTTCGGTTCAACGACCTAGTCTTCAACTTACGACGAATTTTAAAAATCATATTTTTAACTTAACGAAATAAAGTAAATTTTTGTTTTTAAATTCACACCAAACTTTAATTTAAAATGAATAAAATTAAAAATTCATATTAAAATTTAAAATTCACACCAAATTCATATTATATTTTTGTTTTTATATATACAAACTTATATTAAAAATATTAATTTTTCAAATATTTACAAACTTAAATATATTGATTTTAAAAAGTTTAAAATAATAATTTAATATTAATATATTAATTTTAAAAACAAAGTAAAAATTAAAAATCTTTTTGGTCTTTTATCCCACTTTAATCAATCAAATATTATCAAAAATATACGCCCCTCTTTTCGGTAAAGTAATTTCGGCTATATTACCTAGTTTTACTCCTGACGAATTTCTGAAATATTTTGGGTTGATTGATTAAAGATATTTATACCTTAAGAATAAACGGTAAATTTCGCAGTGATGTAATAAATTTTTGTATGATATCAATAATTTCGGTCGCAAAACCTAATTTTATTGAGTATCAATTTAATACTTTATAGCGAACAATTTAGCGTTTATTATCAAAAGGTTAAAAGCAATAAAATAAAAATAAAAACTGTACATACTTACCTGTAAGATAGAATTCTCAGTGACCTGGTTTAGCCCACTCATAAGATAGTCGGACGAATTGGTTTTCCATAGCTACATAGGCGTAACCTCGAGCATTCAATGATTTTTCTTCGAAACATATGAACGGTCCTTCTCTGCATAAAGTAACGAACTCGGTATTGGAATATGTCTGATTCGTCGAGCATTTTCCTTCGTGTGACCATTTTCCGCATTTGTGACATCTTTCAAGGTGTCGTGCTCTTCTTTTCGCTGCGGATTTTGATTTTCCTTTACCAAAATGTAACTTATTATGATCGTTTCTGAGTTCTTTTCTTACTCCGTCCAATTTGGCTCTTATTACTGATACCAGGTCACTCGGGAGTGTGTCATTATTACGTTTAGTGATCAAAGCGTGTAGCATTAGAACATGGTTTAGTTCACAGGAATTCTTCATCTCGTAAAACCTAAAAAAATAAAAATTCAGAATGGGGGGAGAAGACTTGTTCTTTAGGGTCTGCTAGGGAAAGACCATTCGGATTCCATTCTCGAGAACTACACGAAAACAGAACATCTAATTCTAACAGAAATACATATTATCCTTTAAATACTTGATTCTCCCCACACTTAGTTAGCTGTGGTGTTGAAATTATGATTAACTTCGTTGTCAACTTCCATCGGATCATGTACGTAATGTTTAACTCTGTGACCATTAACTTTAAATTCAATCCCATTTGAATTTATTAACTCTATTGTTCCGTATGGGAAAACTCTTTTGACTATAAATGGTCCAGACCATCTTGATTTCAATTTTCCAGGAAATAGCTTGAATCTTGAATTGAAAAGAAGAACTCTGTCTCCTTCTTTAAATACTTTTGAACTTCTGATTCTTTTATCATGCCATTTCTTTGTTCTTTCCTTATAGATTAACGAATTTTCGTATGCTTCATGTCTTAATTCTTCTAATTCGTTTAGTTGACTTAATCGTAGACGTCCAACTTCATGTAAATCAAGATTACATGTCTTCAAAGCCAAAAATGCTTTGTGTTCAATTTCTACTGGAAGATGACATGCTTTTCCGTAAACGATTTTAAAATGTGTGGTTCCAATTGGAGTTTTGTAGGCTGTTCTAAAAGCCCAGAGTGCATCCTCCAATTTCATGGACCATTCCTTTGGATTTGATCCTACGGTTTTCTCTAGAATACGTTTTAAAGCTCGGTTGGTATTTTCAACTTGTCCACTTGTTTGTGGATGATAAGCAGTGGAGATTTTATGAGTTACTCCATATCTTTTGAGAACTTTCTCAAGTTGATTATTACAAATATGAGTACCCCGATCACTTATTAAAGCTTTCGGTGTTCCAAACCTTGCAAAAAGACGTTTTAAAAAATTGACTACAACTCGTGCATCATTAGTCGGGAGAGCTTGTGCTTCCGCCCATTTAGATACATAATCAATGGCAACGAGAATGTAGAGATTATTATGAGATTTTGGAAATGGACCCATAAAGTCAATACCCCAAATGTCAAATACTTCACATACTTGAATGACATTTTGTGGCATTTCATCTCGTTGACTTATTTTTTCGGCCCTTTGACAAGCATCACAGGATTTTCAAAGAAGGTGTGCGTCTTTGAAAATTGTAGGCCAATAGAATCCAGCATCGTAAACTTTTCTTGCTGTGAGTTGAGGCCCATAATGCCCTCCTGTTGGTCCTGTGTGACAATGGTTTAAGATTTGACTAGCTTCATCTCCGAATACACATCGGCGTATTATTCCATCGGGACAACTTTTAAACAAATGTGAATCTTCCCAGAAATAGTGTTTTATATCACTAAAGAATTTCTTTCGTGTTTGGTACGATAACATTTTTCAAGGAATCCACATACTAAATAGTTTGCATAGTCTGCAAACCATGGAATTTCATTATAATCTATCTTCAATAGATATTCATCGGGAAAGTTGTCTTGTATGGCTGATTCATTTAGAACTTCTAATTCAGGATTTTCAAGACGAGAAAGATGATCAGCGGCGAGATTTTCTGCTCCCTTTTTATCTCGGATTTCAATATTGAACTCTTGTAAGAGTAAGATCCAACTGATTAATCTTGGTTTGGCATCTTTTTTTAAAAATAGGTATCTAAGAGCAGAATGGTCGGTATAGACCACCGTTTTAGCTAGAACGAGATATGATCGAAATTTGTCAAAAGCAAAGACAATAGCAAGGAGTTCTTTTTCAGTAGTTGTATAGTTTGTTTGTGCTCCTTGTAACGTCTTACTAGCATAATATATAGGTTGAAATTGTTTTTCAATCCTTTGTCCTAAAACGGCTCTCATTGCAAAATCACTTGCATCGCACATAAGTTCAAACGGTAGATTCCAATTTGGAGTTATCATGATCGGCGCATTAGTGAGTTTTTCTTTAAGAATATTAAAATATTTGATGCATTCATCTGAAAAGATGAATGGAGCATCCTTTTCTAGGAGTTTATTCATAGGAGTGGCAATTTTAGAAAAATCTTTTATGAAACGTCGGTAAAAACTGGCATGCTCTAGGAAACTCCTAACTCCTCTAACATTGGTGGGATGTGGAAGTTTAGCAATTACATCTACTTTAGCTCTATCCACTTCAATTCCTTCCTTTGAAATTTTATGACCAAGAACGATGCCTTCTTTAACCATGAAATGGCATTTCTCCCAATTAAGTACTAGATTTGATTGTTCGCATCTAATAAGAATTCGTTCAAGATTAACTAGACATGATTCAAATGTATCACCGAAGACTGAAAAGTCATCCATGAAAACTTCCATGCATTCTTCTATCATATCGTGAAAAATCGCCATCATGCACCTTTGAAAGGTTGCAGGGGCGTTGCAAAGTCCAAATGGCATGCATTTGTAAGCAAAAGTACCATAAGGGCACGTGAATGTGGTTTTCTCTTGGTCCTCGGGTGCTATTGGAATTTGAAAATATCCGGAAAAACCATCAAGAAAACAATAGTAACTATTTTCAGCTAATCTTTCCAACATTTGATCAATAAAAGGTAAGGGAAAGTGATCTTTTCTGGTGGCGTCATTTAATTTTCTATAATCAATACAAACACACCATCCTGTTACAGTCCTAGTAGGAATAAGCTCATTTTTCTCATTTGTGATAACAGTCATGCCACCCTTCTTAGGTACGCATTGAACTGGGCTTACCCATGGACTATCAGAGATTGGATAAATTAAACCTGCATCTAGCAGTTTAATAATTTCTTTCTTAACAACTTCTTGCATATTAGGATTTAGTCTTCGTTGGCGTTGCACATACGTTTTATGACCTTCTTCCATAAGGATTTTATGTGTGCAATACGAAGGACTTATTCCTTTAATATCATGAATCTTCCATGCAATAGCTGGTTTATGAGCTTTTAGCACAGTAATGAGTTGAGATTTTTCATTTTCTGTAAGAGAAGACGATATTATTACAGGTAACTCAGATTCACCATGTAAATAAGCGTATTCCAAATGGTTTGGAAGTGACTTTAACTCTATGATTTATATCAATATCTATCTTCTTCTATTAGCATTTGAATTTCTTCTGTTGTTGGTTCGTATCCATTAGCCATGAGTGTAGCTAACATTTTAGTTTCATCAATTGGTTCAGTTCCTTCTCCTAAAGAACATTCTCCTGTTCCTTGTAATTCTGGAAATTCTTCTAATAATTCTGCATGTGAATCTGTAGTTTGAATATAATAGCATGTATCATCTGCAGATTGCGGTTGTTGCATTGCTCTATCAACTGAAAAGGTAACACTCTCGTCCTCTATACTTAGGGTCAGTTTCTTACCAAACACGTCTATTATTGCTTTAGCCGTGTTTAAGAATGGTCTTCCTAATATGAAAGGAACTCGAGAATCTTCTTCCATGTCCAGAATAACAAAATCTACTGGAAATACTAAAGTACCAACTTTAACTAGCATGTTCTCCATTATCCCTCTAGGATATTTTACTGATCGATTGGCTAGTTGTATGCTTATTCGTGTTGGTTTCAATTCTCCAAGGTCTAGTTTAACGTATAAAGAATACGGCATTAAATTTATACTAGCACCTAAGTCTACCAATGCTTCTATTGAACTAAGACTACCCAGAAAACATGGAATTGTGAAACTTCCTGGATCAGATAATTTTTCTGGTATCTTATTCAACAGCACTGCAGAACAATTAGCATTCATAGTAACAGCCGAGAGTTCTTTCATTATCTTTCTATTTGTGATTAGATCTTTCAGAAATTTAGCATATCTAGGCATTCCTGAAATTACATCAATGAAAGGAAGATTTACAATTATTTATTTAAACATATCCAAGAATTTGGATTGCTCGGCTTCAAGTCTCTCTTTTCTCATTTTACTCGGGTAAGGAAGTGGTGGTTGGTATGGTTTAACATAAGGTTTTGCCTTAACTGTGTTATCTTCATTAACCTTTTCAACTACCGGTTCTGTTTCCTTATCTTGCTCAGGTTGTGGTTTTTGTGGAGTAGGAATAGCTTCATCAGAAATTACAGGTATTTCAGGTGGTTTAAGTGTAATACCACTTCTTGTGGTAATAGCTTTAGCTGTTTCATTTCGGGGGTTAGCATTTGTATCACTAGGTAAACTTTCCGGTTTTCTTTCACCTATTAACCTTGCTAGGTTGCTCACTTCTTGTTCCAGATTTTGAATAGAAGCTTGTTGATTTCTAAATGCTTGAGCGTTTTGTTCATTGGTTTGTTTCTAAGATGTGAAAAACTGAGTTTGAGATTCAACTAGCTTCGACATCATATCATCTAAATTTAGCTTTTCATCATCGGTTTGTGGTGGTTTGTTTTGAAAAATAGGTCTTTGCTGATTGTAAGTATTGTTGGATACTTGTTGATTGTTTGGACCTTGTTGGTTGTTGTATGGAACATTTCGGTTATAATTCTGGTTTTGATTGTAGATTGGTCTTGGCGGTTGATAATTATTCTGATAATTATTTCTAGGCCTTTGGTTTATGTATGAAACATTCTCTCTTTGTTCCATTGTTAGTTCAATACTGAGACAATCTTTTGTCAAATGTGGTCCTCCACACTGCTCACAACTAATTCGTATTGAGTGAATATCCTCAGTCATCTTTTCCATTCGTCTCTCAACAGCATCTATCTTTGCAGAAATGGAATCAAAATTATGGCTAGAATCGGCTCTAGCTGCTTTAGATGATCTAACGATATCTTCTTCTTGGTGCCACTCATGTGAGTGGGAAGCAGTGTTATTAATAATTTTGTAAGCATCAGTTGCGGTTTTTTTCATAATAGAATCACCAGCTGCTATATCTATGTCTTTCCTTATAGTGATGTTGCATCCTTGGTAGAATATTTGTACTATTTGACAAGTGTCTAAACTATGTTGCGGACATCCTCTTAATAACTTTCCAAATCTTGTCCACGCCTCATAAAGAGTTTCATTTGGCTTTTGTGTGAACGTAACTATTTCTCCTTGAAGTCTTACGGCTTTAGATGCCGAAAAGAATTGTTTAAGAAATTTTTCAACTAAAACGTCCCATGTATCAATCGCCCCTTTAGGTAACGATTCTAACCAATCTTTGGCTTCTCCATTCAAAGTCCAGGGAAATAACATGAGATATATCTGTTCATCCTCCACTTCTCGGATTTTAAATAATGTACAGATCCTATTAAAGGTTCGAAGATGTTCATTTGGATCTTCCTTCGGTGCACCACTAAATTGGCATTGATTTGTTACCATGTGTAGAATTTGTCCTTTGATTTCATAATCTGGCGCATTAATGTCAGGTTGAGTAATTGCGTGACCTTGGCCAGTGCGTTTAGCTCTCATTCAGTCTTCCATACTTAGAGGTTCCAGATTTTCCATGATTGAATTTGTTGAATCTGAATCACTAGAGGATTCTGATTTAATGGTTGGTTCCTCGACAATCTCTGTTTGAATGATTGGTGGTTCCGGAGGAAAGATTAATGGTTCAGGATCTCTGAATTGTCCCTGAATATTCTCCGGATTCTCAATTGTGAGGTCGGGTTCAAAAAATGGATTATCGGAAATTTGAATTGGAGTACTTGGTCGACTGGATGACGATTCTAAAAAATCAACGGCGACAATATTTGCTAAATGTCTTGATCGAGTTACAGGTGGTGAACGTACAAAAGGTGGCGAACGTTTTGCTTGGTGCATTCACTGAATATCCTATTAGTTATAAAAGATAAAAATTATATAAGTTATCAAATTAATAGACTTTTCTGCTTTTGCTCACGTTTCGAATAGCCAATAGATGCAGCAGGGAGCCAGAACCCTTTAAATCGGAAGCTCACAACTCAGCCACTAACAAATCCAACTATTACTACGAAGCAGAAAATTTGGATGTCTATTAATTTAACCACATAAAATAATTTTTCGTTGAAATTTTAAAGAAATTTTAGAGAAGAAATAGAAAATTCTAAGTCCTAAAAACTAGAGTGTCGCGAAATAAGAAACAAAAAGAGCGCGTCGAAAAAACGTCAAAAAATAAAAGGTCGAAAAATAATAGGCATCGAAAAATAAAAATAAGAAAGTAGCGCGTCGATACTTAAAAAGGAACTAAAAACTAAGAATTAAAAGTTGCGTCTAAAAAATATTAAAGCTTAAAAGAAATACTATATGTCAAAACGGCAATTACTTAAAAATGTACTAAAATTTTAAAAACGGCGTCGCAAAATTCTAAAGCACCTAAATCTTAGTCTAAAGAAAAAGCACTTAAGGGATTTTACGGAAAAGCCTAAAAATCTAGAAATAAAAATAACTATGGCAAAAACTATGTCTTAAAACCAAATACGAGCGAAAAATATAAATATTACGCTAAAACGAATAAAAAGATACAAAATATAAAAATAAACTTAAAGTTGTAAAAAGTACAATTTTTATAAAAATATTATTTTTATATTATTTATTTTATAAAACTATTAATTTTATAATTTATTAAAACTAAATTAAAACTAAGTAATACAAAATAATAAAATTAAAACTAAATAATATAATAATTATACCCTAATTAGGGTTTAATAAAAATTATAATAATTATTACTCCGTAATTAATATTGTACGAGAATCAATTATGGCGTGTCAGAACCCCTCATGCGATCGCATGGGGTTTAGGTTATCCAGCCATGCGATCGCATGGCTTCGAATTCCAGGCCTTGTATTGGGCTGCTACAGTGTTCTGGCCCGAATGTTTTATTATTATTTTTTTTTTCTGTTTTAAGATTATATAAAATATATATATAACTTAAATACAAATTTAATTTTAAAAACTAAAATAAAAAATACTTTTATATATATTTAACAACTCTTAAAAACAAATATATAGATTTTTTATATTTTCTTTTTATATTTTTGGTTTTTAATATTTAAAACGTATATTTTTTTTATACAAAGAACTTTAAAAAAATCTTTTTTTTATATATATATAGCGTTTCGCTTCCGGCGTTTTAGTCTTCTCCCCGGCAGCGGCGCCAAAAATACTTGATGTGTGCGAGGTGTACTAGGAAATAGTATTATTTTTACAAGGAAATACTATTAAATACGATACAATTTTACACAAGTGATTTATTTATTTATTTATAGAGTGGATATACCTAAACCTTGCTACAACACTTATAGGCAGTATACCTAATCGTACGGTAGTGTAGTTTTTAGTAAGTCCGGTTCGTTCCACAGGGATCTTTTAAACAAGCTTAACGCTATATTTTTAAAAACTATATTTGTAAAAATATAAAAATATATATAAGTAATATATTATTATTATAAAAGGGGGGTTTTTTACCGTTTAATGACTGGTTTGTCGATTTTAAAACTTTAGTCGCAGTTAAAACCTAATGTAAAATATTAAATATATAAAAGACTTAATTTAAAGCGTAAAGTAAATAACGATAATGAAATTGCGATAAATAAAAGTGCGATAAAATAAAATTGCGATAATTAAAGAGTACGATAATTAAAAATGCAATTAAATATGAAATATATAAATGACAATAAATAAAAGTGCGATAATTAAAAGTGCAATTAAATATGAAATATATAAATTATGCTTATTTAAACTTCCGTAATCATGATGTTTGACGTGTTGATTTTAGTTTATTCCCATGGGTTAATTGTCCTTAGTCCTGGATTATTTGATATGTCCATACGGATTTGTCCATAATAGTCCATCAGTCATAATCATAAAGTGCGAGAGTCTTCGTCAAATTATTCTTATTCCCGAAGTCAAATATTCCAACTAATTGGGGATTCGAATTGTAACAAGGTCTTAATACTTTGTTTAATGAATACACCAGGTTATCGACTGCGTGTAGACCAAGGTTTTACTACTTTGTTAACAATTACACCAATTACCCTTGAATGTAATCCACCCCTGTTTCAACAAGTCTATTAACTATTAATCCAGTTCCGTATCCGGTAAAATGAACAATTATTGGTATTTATAGATATCCCGCCCACCGTACCCAGTCAAGCGTATGTGGTTATATATAAATACGTCAAATTATAATTCTATATATTAAATAAACGAGGTATCATTTAGTTAATATAAAGCCCATTAATAGCCCATAGTCTAATTTCCACAAGTGTCGTTCTTTTGTCCAAACCCTAATTATGGTACAAAGCCCAATTACTCAATTTTAATATTTAGCCCAACATCACGATTACTTCGGCATTAAATAAGCATAATAATAACTTAGCTACGAGACATTAATTTAAAAATAACATTAACCAGAACTTACAGTGATTAAAAATAGCGTAGCATTACACGGACAGAATTTCGACTTATACCCTTACAACATTCGCTAACATACCCTTATTATTAGAATTAAAATTAAAATTAAAATTATAATTAATATATATATATATATATATATATATATATATATATATATATATATATATATATATATATATATATATATATATATATATATATATATATATATTTACATATGAGAGAAAGGAAAGAAAAAGATGTGTAAAAGATCGCTCAAAACTGTGAAATTTATAGCATGTGGCCTGACTTTTTGGCTCATGCGATCGCATGAGATTATCTCATGTAGGCCATGCGATCGCATGGCCTGGGATTCCAGCTCACATGTCTTCGTTTGCATTCTGCCGACGGTTTTAAATATAATATATAATATATAAATAATTTTAAGAATTATTTAAATATTATATTATATTTATGTGCATACTTGACTTGTAATTTTTAGTCCGTTGCGTCGAGCGTTGAGAGTTGACTTTGGTCCCGGTTCCGGATTTTCGAACGTCCTTGCGTATAATTTAATATCTTGTACTTTGCATTTCGCATCTTGTACTCTTGTAATTTTGAGACGTTTCTTATCAATAATTGGAACCACTTTGATTGTACTTTGTACTTTTGAGCTTTTTGGTCATTTGCGTCTTCAATTCGTCGAATCTGTCTTTTGTCTTCACCTTTTATTATTTAAACGAATATCACTTGTAAATAGAACAATTGCAACTAAAAGCTTGACTTTCTTGAGGGATAATGCTATGAAATATATGTTCATTTTTAGCATTATCAATATGCTGTTATGATATATATATATATATATATATATATATATATATATATATTTTCCCATTCTTTCAATTAATATAACATTTAAATTTAGTATGAATTTGTTATTATTATGTTAAATCACTGAATTAGATAAAACACCCCTGGTCCCTGAGTTGTTCGAGTTAGAAGAAGAAGAAAGAATCAAAAGAGAGGTTAAATATATAAGGATACGGATTATAATCAGAAAAACTGATATAGCGTGATGGTTAAGGGTGTTGACGGGTATTTGAGAGGTCGCGGGTTCGAGTCCCGTCTTGCGCATTTTTTTTAGAAAAGCTTATTCTAAGGTAGTTTTCTTTCTCATTATTATTATTATTATTATTATTATTATTATTATTATTATTATTATTATTATTATTATTATTATTATTATTATTAAAGGAAACACTATTTTTAAACTCATCATTTTTATTATAATTATTATTATTAACATGATTACACTACAATTGTTATTAAAGTTATTAATATGAATACTAATATTATTATCTTCAAGATTATTATTAGTAATACTAAGATATTTTAATTAAACACATTAACATTGATAATTTACCTTTTTAAATTAATATTGAGTAATTATTTCAAATATTGAAAATAAATATATCTAAATTATGATGAGTTATTAATCATTATTATTATCACTGTTATTAGTATTAGTACAAATAAATATTTCAATTATATATATATATATATATATATATATATATATATATATATATATATATATATATACACACACACACACACATATATATTAAGCTGTAATACATGATATAAAATTCCTAAACATCAATATATGATATTGACATATCATATACTTTAAAACTGATAGATATATATATATATATATATATATATATATATAAACATTAAATATTTATATAAAAAAATGAATATAGCTAAATAATTAATTATTTATTCAAGAAGTATATTAATAATATTAAAATATATAAACTGATTAATTGTTATTATATATTTTAATATATACATAACTGATATAGGTTCGTGAATCCGAGGACAACTCTGTACTTCTTCAGTGCTATCATACGCATATCATACAAACTATCGTATCGTGAGTTCATCTGCTCCCTTTTTATATATTTTTGGGCTGATAATACATGCACAACTTTTATAACTGTTTTACACGTATCAAATATTAAACTGTGATATGTTGGGCTATGACCAGCAAGTCCCCAACCGACAAGTATAAATGATAACTTGTACAGGGCAAACTTGAAAGTATGGTCTAAATATCAGTACCAACTATTAAACTGTGATATGTTGGGCTATGACCAGCAAGTCCCCAACCGACAAGTATAAACAATAACTTGTACGGGGTAAACTTGAAAGTCTAGTCTAAATATCAGTACCAACTGTTAAACTATGCTATACCCGGCTATGTCCGACTAAGTCCCTACAGTGATATTTTTTATTGCTACGGCATTCTTAATTATTGGGGATAGGCCTATCGGGAGTAACGTCCCCGATACATTTGACTAAGTCTTTGTATTACTTAATAATGAAATTAAAACGACAAGGACAGAACAACTTGTCACGGGGCAAACAACGTTTAGTCTAAATATCACGCACTGGCATAACTTTTTGATCCTGCGGGAGCTCAACTTTTGGATCTTGCGAGATCTACTTTACAAACTAAATCTTGTGGTCTAACACTATTACTGAAATCATTATTTATGACAAACCTATGAACTCACTCAATCTCGTGTTGACTTTTTAAGCATGTTTATTCTCAGGTACTTAAATATTGCTTCCGCTGTATATCTACTGCTTTGATGATGATTGCTTACTATGCTTGGAGTCTTCAATACATATCATATCAATTAAAGACATATTTATCTTGCGCTGCAAAACTCAACAAAACGTCTCATGTAGAGTCGTTCTCGTTTATACAACTGTGATTTGATATAATTAGACACAAATACCTCAGGCCCTATTTGGGGGTGTCAAAGATTGGTATCAGAGCAGGTTGTTGTAGAGAACCAGGATTTGCATTTTATGTGTGCCTTATACAATTAGGTACCTTAGCAATGTAGGACTACAACTTTCCTTGACCATAGTGCCTTTACTTGTTGCCTTTAACTGTTAAATGCTACACTATACTGTAGAAACTTTACTTATCTTAGAATGCCGAGCCAACCTAAGAACTCTGCTCACTTTCCTAAGTATCATCCAATTACGCCCCCGCACTTAAATGCGACACCATGATTTCTGAAATTCTTGACATTCCTATGTCATCTATCATGGTTTTGTGTATTACATATGTATTACATGAAATATTATCCATGATTTTTGAAACTCCTATAATTGTTACTATTCATACTCAAACGTATATAACTCCCTGTTATATCACGTACCTATATGCCTTATACCTTTATGCATTGATTTGTGAACCAGAAAATGTCATTGGGTTATCACAGTATACGAATTGAAAGTCTTTAATCGAAAGATTATTAGATTACATACTTATCATTTTATAATCTCGACACGTCATACTGCCATTATTGGAGTATAGACAAATCATATCTTATCATATCTATCCCAATAGACCTTGTCTACCACTTTTCCTAAATTTCCTCCGTAAATTACGAAAATCTTTTTGCTATAAATACGTATTCAAGGAGACGAATATATCATTCAGTATTCAATACCCATTTCATATCAAACCCTATTCCAAACACATAATATGAATTTCTCGAACTCCTCGAGCTCCAACGGCAGCGTAACTGGAACAAACGAACCAATCAGCCATAATCTATTCTGGATGAATTGGGGATGGGTTCGTAGCCGACTCAATCAATGGAGGCAAGAAGAAGGTGATCCCTTCCACCAATCAAATTCACCACTTGGCAAAGAACCTGAAGCACTTACCGGCGAACCAGTTCGAAACACCATTTTCTCTCTTCTTTCCAGGGTATCCCGCCACGAATATATAATATCGAAGATTCTAGATCTTATTCACCCCCTTGTTCCAAACGCCAATAATCCCGAAATAGTAGAAGAAGTCAATGAGCTTCGCGCTCGAGTGGTGGCTCTGGAGAATATGGTGTGAATTCTACAAGCATCAGCAGCACCAGCAGCATAACAAGCATCACCACCAGTACCAACAGTACCATCAACATCACCACCAATAGCATCAGCTTCATCAACAACAACATCCACATCCCACGCCTCAACATCACACTCATTACCTCAAACATCAACATCATACGCCCATGGATACCAAGGAATATTAGTAATAATGAGTTAAGATGTATTGACTCATTCTTTGTGAAGAATTATATATGTATACCATATATATATGATTTGGAACAATAATAAATCTTGTCGTACTATGCAATTACGTGTGAATCTCAACTAGTATGTACTACTTGGTTAATTCATATCACTAATATGCTATGATGTACACCCTTCGTTAATGACTTAACAATTGTTAATCACTGCTTCAACACAATAAACTCCATTTCATAATAAATCAAGTGTAACGATGAATGTATTGATTCATAACTTCATTAGCGAAATATTTCGTGACAATTATGAAATCTCTAAGGTTTTGGAGATTATTTACTCTCGTTCCAAACCGCAAATCAAATGAGTTTAATATATATTAACTCATTAAATTCATGATTACATCTGAAGAATACGTATATGAACGTATATCTTCATAAAGATTGTAAATTCGGTTGTACAAACTGTTAATTGTGAAAATAATATTTACATCTCATATTAATACACTGTACATTCTTCAATTTCGATTCATAAATCATTAATTATACGCACTACCTTCACAATGATACACAATCATCTTCATACAAAATCAATTACACATTCTGAAAATAACATATCGGAATTCAAGTAAAGCTTTAGCAGGTGTTATCTTCCTAAAGATTACAACATTCATGAATTATATTCATTCATATTCTGCAATGAATTATCACATCAAACCACCAAAATTATCATTCATTACATTTGAAATCAACAACACCTATTCGTCAACCATTAGATCCGTTGACGATTACAGTCAGCGTTTAATCATCTAAAAATAAAATTTCTTGAAACCATTGATAACCGATTATTTAAATATGACTGCATTAAATGCAGAGGAAACAGCAAAATTGTAGAAGGTCTTAAGGGCCAAAAGTTTGATGATAAAGAATGGTATAAGCTCAGATTTGGAATTGGAAAACGGATTGAGCAAAGTATGAAGGAGGCTGTGGACAAATCACAAAGATTAAACCTGCCTTCAAAGAATCCAAATGATTCAGTATCTGCTGAGGTCATTGACGAATACCTTACTCCTGACTCTAAACCTTTACGAACAAATCTTCTTTATCATCCTTCAATCTTAGAAATTCTAAGATATCATTGTATCATTCGTTATAAATATCCTCTATATTTCTGAAGATATCTTCATAACGATTCTTGACCGCAATTAATTGTCTCCTTGCAATATCTTTATTACATCATAAAGGAAACTGTATTAGTTTTTATATTCTGTAAAAATTCAAGTTTAAATTATGAATGATTTGAAGTAGTGTTGGGAATTGAAGCATGAGTTAGTATAATATAATGACGTCAGGCCAACGTGATTATATTAAAGTAAGTCATGCTAAATTTTTATTGGAAGATGATGATTCATAGATTTTATGATCATCATTTGTCATATTACACGACTCTTACATGAGATGACCCGTCCCTATCCATAAGGACGAATACAATAACATATGATTACATCGCGAGGTATTTGACCTCTATATGATACATTTTACAAACATTGCATTCGTTTTAAAAGAAAAGCTTTCATTTACATCGAAAGTTGACAGGCATGCATACCATTTCATAATATCCAAACTATAAATGACCTAATCTGTCATCTACTTAAATATAATCTTTAATGAACTTCAACGACTCGAATGCAACGTCTTTTGAAATATGTCATGAATGACTCCAAGTAATATCTTTAAAATCAGCTAATGCACAGCGGAAGATCTCTTTCAAACCTGAGAATAAACATGCTTTCAAGTGTCAACCAAAAGGTTGGTGAGTTCATTAGTTTATCATAATCATTTATTTTCATCATTTTTATAGACCACAAGAATTTCATTTCCAGTTCTCTTAAATATACGTCCCATGCATAGAGACAAAAATAATCATTCATATGGTGAACACCTGGTAACCGACATTAACTAGATACATATAAGAATATCCCCTATCATTCCGGGATCCTCCTTCGGACATGATATAAATTTCGAAGTACTAAAGCATCCGGTACTTTGGATGGGGTTTGTTAGGCCCAATAGATCTATCTTTAGGATTCGCGTCAATTAGGGTGTCTGTTCCCTAATTCTTAGATTACCAGACTTTAATAAAAAGGGGCATATTCGATTTCGATAATTCAACCATAGAATGTAGTTTCAATTACTTGTGTCTATTTCGTCAAACATTTATAAAAGCGCATGTATTCTCAGTCCCAAAAATATAAAGGGAAAAAAAGGCAAATGAAACTCACCATACTGTATTTTGTAGTAAAAATACATATAACATCATCGAACAAGTGTAAGGTTGGCCTTGGATTCACGAACCTATATTAATTATATATATTTATATGACGGTCAATATTTGTCTAACAATTTAGGCTAAGTCATAGTGTACCACAATCCTAATGCTCGAGTCGGACTCAACAGTATAGTAACATGTTATATTACCCATGCTCATTTAAAATTCTAGTAAAAGGTGACGTGTGAAACAATGTAACACAAATGGTATCATAATCATAAAATAGTATTTTAGTATTTAGAGAAAGTCAACACGAAAAAATTAACTGAAAAGTTAATGGAAAAAGTCAAAGTTCAAGGTCAAAAGTCAAAGGTTAAAGTAAAAACGAGGTCGCATGCAAAAATACAATAACTTATACAAAAATGATTTTTTTTCGGTCAAACATGACTAAACGACCACTTCAGCGATTTTTTAGAAAAATTATCGAAACTCCGATTGATAAACGGGCAAAGATAAAAGTTACACATTACCAAAAAGATTAAGCATAAATTTTTACAGAAGTAAACTAAATCTAGACAACTCGTAGTTGCCAACGCGGTTTCGGCGTTTCAAAGTTAATTTTTCAGCTTTAATAAATTTACAAAAGTGACCGAGTAGCCTACTTTGGAGATTTTTAGAAAATTCCTCGAAACTCGGATTGACAAGCGGTCAAAGCCTTCAAATTCTCGTTACTATAAAGATATAACATGATTTTTGGCAAAAGTAAACACACATCAGGTCGACCATGGCAACTGATACAAAACTGACATTTTTAATAAAAAGTTCCAGCTCTTTTTAGAATTTTAAAATGTGACCAAACAGTCAACTTTGACGATTTTTAGAAAAATCGTCGAGACTCGAATTGACAAACGGCCAGAGTCGTTTGTTAGACCTTACAGCAAAGAATTTAGTGGTATTTTTGTTTTAATCTGAAACAACGCAGGTCAGCGAGAATTTCAGTTTCCGTATCGACGTTTCATCAAAATTTACAAAATTTATTTTATCTATAACTTGACAACCGTTCAACGAAACGAGACGTGCTTTATATGAAAATTCATCTACTCGACGAGTAGAATTCAAATAACCACTTTTTATTACCCAAAAATTTAGTTCACTAATTATCATTAGCAATCTTAATTACGAAATTAAGTGTTTAATTCAAAACTTTCTAACCGTTCATCGAATCCATTCGATATCTAAATGAAAAGTTCTTAATTTTTCGCTAGCTTTCCAATGACATGCATATCTTATACCTTATTTCATCCATGGTATAACAACCTTTAAGATTCAACATAACCTATCTAAGGGCAATATTAAATGTACAAGCATGCATGATCCTATTTTCTCGAGCACTAGTCAGGGATACACTATTAATATGTAAAAATAAATTTAGGAGTACTCACGTATCAATATTGAGGTTCAATATTGTAGGAAAGGTTCGTAAACGCAACGGAGATGATAAACACTAGGTTGACCTCACGAGCATACCCATGAACCATTCCCATCACCTCCATAGCTATAACCCATAATTTCCTTAGCCCTATCCTACTCATAAAACTTGTCTTGAAATGACCCGCTCATGACCTCGTCGTAGTATTTTATGTATAACACTAATAATATCGCTCTCAATAATACTAATAATAATAAGATTAATATTAATAATAATAATAATAAATTAAGTAATACTCCGTAATATGAAAATGAAAATGAATGGCAGATTGAACGAGTTCGGTTTTTAAAGAGAAAGTTTGCCACCTACCACCACAACTTGCGACAACTTTATGATTCCCATTTCAAATCTTACGTAACTTTACAACTTTATGTAAAGTGTATATATATATATATATATATTATTTAATATATAATATATTTAATCTTTAGAATTAATTAAATATTATATTATATTTACGCTCATGGTAAAAATATAATTTTTACAAAAATGACACGGTCGTGGTCTCACGACTCATGTACCACTTTCGGTTTTTCGGGCGCACTTTCGTACGTTTAGAAAACTAGCCTTTTACGTTACGTGACGTGTACCTTTTACAAAAATTAGACTTACTCAACAATAAATTACCTTTATAAAAATATAACTTATAAAATTGAGCGTTGTGGTCATTTCCTTCTATAAATTAAAGTCTCGTTGTTTGTCAATATATTTTATTTTAAATTAAACATTTTGTGACACGTACCTTTATTAATAACTAGACTTAAATTAATTAAAAACTAACCCACTCAAAGTGTAACTTAATCTTTTGAGTGTTTTGATCATTTCCTTTTATAATTCATAATCTTGTTATTTATCAAAGCCTATTTATTAATATTAGTTTAAAATCAAAACGTTTTATGACTAATTAAAATTTATAATCTTATACATATTTTTGAAATATTTATCTAATAACATACTAGTTATCCTTTCAAAACTAATTATATAATTTAAGTTCATTTACATAATCGAAAATCCTATAACGTTTATGCTTTAAAACTTAATTTGATTTCATTCTTTTATGCGTAAATGTTTAGTTTAATTTCCTTAACTTTCTAAATAATATAACTTATTATAACATATCAAATGGGTTTATCTAGTCAACGAATCGTATCCCAATTATTCCTTCTATATGATAAATTGAGTATTATGAAATTCAATTCTCCACTAACTTTTGTCTAACTCCCAATAAGTGATACTTTGTTCTTACTTGTAAATCACTTTACCATTTATTCCGAATACCGTTAAAAAAGTAAGGGTTTCCTAATTCAAAGTGGACCTCATAACAGAGACTCATAATCATAGTTCAATGTATCCGATAATTCAATCATTTGATATTATCTTTTAATCTCGTCGATAAACTTACATCGAACAAATACGTTCATGTAAAGTATTATTTATTCAATACCTTGATAGCATTTCCAAGTTCATAAAATATATCTCATAACTTATATTCATATTAACTAATCCGTTCAATGTTTTATTAATATATCACAATTTAATAATCACACATGTATATGTATATATATTTATTTACACATAATTGTTCGTGAATCGTTAGGCATGGTCAAAGGGTAATTGATTACATGAATATAGTTTCAAAGCTTTCGAGACTCAACAATACAGATTTTTGCTTATCGTGTCGGATATATATAAAGATTAAAGTTTAAATTTGTTCTGAAATTTCTGGGTCATCACAGTACCTACCCGTTAAAAGAAATTTCGTCCCGAAATTTGATCGAAGTCGTCATGGCTAACTATAAAAATGTTTTCATGACGAATATGAGTTAATAAATAGAGTTTTATCATCATTGAGTAATATAGATAGAACAATTTGATTATGCGAAGAGTATAAGTGAAGCTATCGCAAGAGTGTGAAATGAGTAAATGTATATTCGTTTTAACCAATGACGTGGTTATGATTGATTTTCCGGAATTCATGGGATTTAAAGAAAATCTTCGTAATAAGATTTGGGGTTTCGGCGATTTAGGAAATCAGGATCTTCTTTGATTAAATGCAATAATCTGTTTCGATTGGTCTGTCGGATATTTCACTATAAATTCACTCCCTTCATTTCCTTATTTCCACAGCTCACACCTTCTATTCTTGCTCCCTTGATTCATATTTTAAAACATTCGTCAACATGCTCCATCCAGTACTGATTCTTGATATACTCCTAACTTTCATATCTGTCATCCTTCTCTTTCATCTACCACCGGAGGAAGTTACTTACTTCTATCATTACCTTGGGGTTATAGTGTTTTTCATTCTCCCGTGTCTTTATATCGCTATACGTATTGATATACACGGTTTGTAGTTTCTGGGTGGTCGTTGGGTTTTATATCTTCCTTTATACTTCGATGTCCCTGCTTCTGTCTTCTATAATCATTGTCATCCATAGTTAATGTTCTCTCCTATTTGCTGCGGTTTATACCCCAATTTTTGATTTCGGAGCTTTGTACTTTCGTTTCTTCTTCTTGCGATTAAGTAGCTCTTGTAATGGTCCGGAATTTGTATGTATGGCTTTCAGAAGGAATATAGTAATTGTTCTAAGTTAGAATTTGAAAGGGTAATATCTTGATTTGTCAAATTACCAGAATATCCTGAAAAAGGCCGAATCATCAAGAAATATTTTCTTGATATATTTAGAGGTTAGATAGAATGTAAGAGTCGTGTAAATGACACATGATGACGGTATGTCCTGTGAATCATCACGTCCATTAGAAACTCAGCATGAATTACTGTAATATAATGACGTTGATCAAGTGTCATTATATTATACTAACTCATGCATCAGTTCCCAACACTACTTCAAAAACATTCATATTCGAATTTTTCAGAATTTAGAAACTAACACAGTCTCTTTTATTTTGCAGTTATTACGGAGAGATAAATGATACTTGATAAGAATAGTTGTGATGATATTTCCAGAAATATGGAGAATATGTATAATGGAAGATACGAAGATATCTTATAATATTTAAGATATGATGATGATGAAGAATATCTGTCTGTGAAGGTTTAGAATAAGAAGTAAGGTGTTTGCTAACGAGTTCAGCAGGCACTGAATCATTTAGATCCTTTGAAGGCAGATTCAGTCTCTATGATTTGTCCACGGCTTCCCTCATACTTTGCTCAATCCGTTTTTCAGTACCAAATCCTTTCTTTTTCTGAGCTTTACCAACTCACTATCTTTTATCATCAAAATTTTGACCGTTTAAACCTTCTACCATTTTTATGTTTCCTCTGCATTTAATGCTATAATATCTGAATCTCTGGTTATCAATCCGAGGTGGGTTCAGAAGAATCGTGTTTCAGATGATTAAACGCTGGTGGTAATATGGTGGAATATGAAAGGTTCCCCAGTAATAATGACGAAAGAGCAACGTATCTATCGGGGTTATAATAAGACTAGTCCGACTGAGAAATCGAAATTGACTTGCTGGAGCTGTGACAAAATTGGCTACTTTGAAAAGAAATCGAAGTGTTGTTTTTGCTAATAAATGCTAAAGAATTCGACGAGGGTACGTGTTAAACTACGACTTTGGTTTCGAGAGCTTTTCAGGTACAAGACTTCGGATAATGTGTGGTTGGATCATCATCTCGATTGTTCAATGTTTGAAGTGTCTTCCAGGATTTCGAAGGGTTTTAAATGCAGATTGTCATAGTCAATATCCAAATGATAAAATCGTCCTGATTCCCTAATGAATTTCATCTATTTCTGAGTGTTACGAATAAAAGTGATGTTCTGTCACAGTTTTGAATTCAAAGTATGACTTTGATAGATGTAGGAATTCTAAGAGTGATGTCTTCTGTTAAATCTTGACTTGGATTTTTTTGATTTGTCAAAATTAGAATATGTAATCAAATTTGGATGAGAATAGTTATTTTGATTTTTACGAAAGAATGTATATTGTTGAGAGAGTAGTGAATACAGTTGGTGATTGCTGAATCAGATTCAAAGAATGTAACATATTAATTGTGAATTTAGACATCTCTCGGGTATTACCTACCCGTTAAAAAAAATTCACAAATAATGTTTTGAATAAGAATTTTCATTACAGTCCTTATGAAAATATATGTGAATATATTTTCTTCAGATGTAATACAGATTCAATGAGTTTAAATCATACTAAGCTCATTTGATTTTCAGATTGAATTAGAAATGAATTTTTTTTTTTTTTTTTTTTTTTTAAAACATTAGAGATTTCATAATCTTTGCGGAGTATTTCACTAATGTAGTCAATACTTCAATATTTATTCTTATTGATATTCTTCAGTGAAGGATGTTGACGCTTGAAGAATTCTTGCGAACTTCGCAAAGTACGATTGATGTTTTCTAGAAAGTTTCGAGTGCATCGAAGATGAAAGTGTAAAATCAAACATGTTATTGAATGATACACTTGACTTATTATGAGACGGAATTCATTGAATTGAAGCAGAGATTGTGGTTAACAATGATGAAATTGTTAACGAATAATGTACATCATAGCATATTAGTAATATGAATTAACCGGATAGTTAAGTTCCATACATAATAGCTTAGTACAGAAAGATTTATTATGGTTAAATTTTTTTTTTTTTTATATATATATATATAGGATATACATATAAATTCTTTGGAGGAACTGAGTTAATACTTCATATCTCGTTGATATAATATACTCGTTATTAATTCGTAATGATTTCCACAGTGATTCTTGAACTGGCGAAGCTTGTGAGGTTGGAGGTGTTGACGATTCTCACTATGTTGACAGCATTTGACTGTGTTGGTGAGGCTATTGGTACTGCTGATGTTGTTGGTAAAACAAGTCTAGCTTGTACCTTACGCACTAGTCTTGTTAGGGTTTCGGTTCTTCTCTCTATCATCTCTGTCCACTCATCTAGTTTTTGGTTTAGGCTGAAATAGATAATCTCTAAAACTTTAGAGATTACATAATTACCACAGAATGTTTCTCCGATGAAGTTATGAATCAATACTTCATCATTTGTTGTTGTTGGTACTCCTTGGTATCTTTGGTGCGTGTGACGTTGATATCATATATATAGATTGGGATATTGAGGTGTGTGATGTATATGTGATTGTTGGTGGTGGTAATGATCCTGTTGTTGATGGTGGTGTTGTTGATGCCGGTGATGCTGCTGGTGCTTAGGGTATTGAGGCTTGCGATGTTGATGTTACTGGCGGTACTGATTATGCTGCTGGTGCTGCTGATGGTGTTTGTAATCCTTGCACCATAAGCTCCAAAGCCGTCACACGAGCACGAAGTTCGTTAACTTCTGCTAGTATACCGGGATGATTGTTGGTTGGGACGAGCGGATAAATAAAATCTAGAATTTGATGTAGTATATAATCGTGACGAGATACTCTGGAAATGAGAGAGAAAATGGTTTCACGAACAGGTTCGCCGGTAAGTGCTTCAGTTTCATCGCCAAGAGGGTAATGTGGTGGATGGAAATGATCACATTCTTCTTGTCTCCAATAATTGAGGAGGCTACGAACCCATCCCCATTTCATCCAGAATAGATGATGACTGATTGGTTGATCTACTCCGGTCACACTGTTTTCGGAGCTCGAATGGAAATCCATATCGACATAGCTATCGAAATCTGAGGAGTTCGAACTGGTTGAGGGATCCATCTTGTATGATTAGGGAAAGAATTTTGTTATGAAATAGATTATAGGAATTAGATTTGATATTCTTCAATACATAATTTACATATGTATATATATTATCAAAATCCCATAAATTACGGAAGAAACTTTGAAAGATGTCAGTCAAAGTTCACAGTAACAGATATGCCAGGATAAGATTTCGTCTATACACTATTATGCAATAAATGCAAGAAAACGCGTATAGACTAAAGAATGATAATCAGGTAATTTCCTAAGGATGGTAGGTAGATGATTTCCGACTAAATGATAAGCAAAACTTTTGACATGCAGACACGGTCGAAGTCCAGACTCACTAATGCATCTAAACAACTATCAGTTAGACACACTAATGCAAGACCTGGTTCGCTAAGACCACCGCTCTGATACCACATGAGATGACCCGTCCCTATCCATAAGGACGAATACAATAACATATGATTACATCGCGAGGTATTTGACCTCTATATGATACATTTTACAAACATTGCATTCGTTTTAAAAGAAAAGCTTTCATTTACATCGAAAGTTGACAGGCATGCATACCATTTCATAATATCCAAACTATAAATGACCTAATCTGTCATCTACTTAAATATAATCTTTAATGAACTTCAACGACTCGAATGCAACGTCTTTTGAAATATGTCATGAATGACTCCAAGTAATATCTTTAAAATCAGCTAATGCACAGCGGAAGATCTCTTTCAAACCTGAGAATAAACATGCTTTCAAGTGTCAACCAAAAGGTTGGTGAGTTCATTAGTTTATCATAATCATTTATTTTCATCATTTTTATAGACCACAAGAATTTCATTTCCAGTTCTCTTAAATATACGTCCCATGCATAGAGACAAAAATAATCATTCATATGGTGAACACCTGGTAACCGACATTAACTAGATACATATAAGAATATCCCCTATCATTCCGGGATCCTCCTTCGGACATGATATAAATTTCGAAGTACTAAAGCATCCGGTACTTTGGATGGGGTTTGTTAGGCCCAATAGATCTATCTTTAGGATTCGCGTCAATTAGGGTGTCTGTTCCCTAATTCTTAGATTACCAGACTTTAATAAAAAGGGGCATATTCGATTTCGATAATTCAACCATAGAATGTAGTTTCAATTACTTGTGTCTATTTCGTCAAACATTTATAAAAGCGCATGTATTCTCAGTCCCAAAAATATAAAGGGAAAAAAAGGCAAATGAAACTCACCATACTGTATTTTGTAGTAAAAATACATATAACATCATCGAACAAGTGTAAGGTTGGCCTTGGATTCACGAACCTATATTAATTATATATATTTATATGACGGTCAATATTTGTCTAACAATTTAGGCTAAGTCATAGTGTACCACAATCCTAATGCTCGAGTCGGACTCAACAGTATAGTAACATGTTATATTACCCATGCTCATTTAAAATTCTAGTAAAAGGTGACGTGTGAAACAACGTAACACAAATGGTATCATAATCATAAAATAGTATTTTAGTATTTAGAGAAAGTCAACACGAAAAAAATTAACTGAAAAGTTAATGGAAAAAGTCAAAGTTCAAGGTCAAAAGTCAAAGGTTAAAGTAAAAACGAGGTCGCATGCAAAAATACAATAACTTATACAAAAATGATTTTTTTTCGGTCAAACATGACTAAACGACCACTTCAGCGATTTTTTAGAAAAATTATCGAAACTCCGATTGATAAACGGGCAAAGATAAAAGTTACACATTACCAAAAAGATTAAGCATAAATTTTTACAGAAGTAAACTAAATCTAGACAACTCGTAGTTGCCAACGCGGTTTCGGCGTTTCAAAGTTAATTTTTCAGCTTTAATAAATTTACAAAAGTGACCGAGTAGCCTACTTTGGAGATTTTTAGAAAATTCCTCGAAACTCGGATTGACAAGCGGTCAAAGCCTTCAAATTCTCGTTACTATAAAGATATAACATGATTTTTGGCAAAAGTAAACACACATCAGGTCGACCATGGCAACTGATACAAAACTGACATTTTTAATAAAAAGTTCCAGCTCTTTTTAGAATTTTAAAATGTGACCAAACAGTCAACTTTGACGATTTTTAGAAAAATCGTCGAGACTCGAATTGACAAACGGCCAGAGTCGTTTGTTAGACCTTACAGCAAAGAATTTAGTGGTATTTTTGTTTTAATCTGAAACAACGCAGGTCAGCGAGAATTTCAGTTTCCGTATCGACGTTTCATCAAAATTTACAAAATTTATTTTATCTATAACTTGACAACCGTTCAACGAAACGAGACGTGCTTTATATGAAAATTCATCTACTCGACGAGTAGAATTCAAATAACCACTTTTTATTACCCAAAAATTTAGTTCACTAATTATCATTAGCAATCTTAATTACGAAATTAAGTGTTTAATTCAAAACTTTCTAACCGTTCATCGAATCCATTCGATATCTAAATGAAAAGTTCTTAATTTTTCGCTAGCTTTCCAATGACATGCATATCTTATACCTTATTTCATCCATGGTATAACAACCTTTAAGATTCAACATAACCTATCTAAGGGCAATATTAAATGTACAAGCATGCATGATCCTATTTTCTCGAGCACTAGTCAGGGATACACTATTAATATGTAAAAATAAATTTAGGAGTACTCACGTATCAATATTGAGGTTCAATATTGTAGGAAAGGTTCGTAAACGCAACGGAGATGATAAACACTAGGTTGACCTCACGAGCATACCCATGAACCATTCCCATCACCTCCATAGCTATAACCCATAATTTCCTTAGCCCTATCCTACTCATAAAACTTGTCTTGAAATGACCCGCTCATGACCTCGTCGTAGTATTTTATGTATAACACTAATAATATCGCTCTCAATAATACTAATAATAATAAGATTAATATTAATAATAATAATAATAAATTAAGTAATACTCCGTAATATGAAAATGAAAATGAATGGCAGATTGAACGAGTTCGGTTTTTAAAGAGAAAGTTTGCCACCTACCACCACAACTTGCGACAACTTTATGATTCCCATTTCAAATCTTACGTAACTTTACAACTTTATGTAAAGTGTATATATATATATATATATATTATTTAATATATAATATATTTAATCTTTAGAATTAATTAAATATTATATTATATTTACGCTCATGGTAAAAATATAATTTTTACAAAAATGACACGGTCGTGGTCTCACGACTCATGTACCACTTTCGGTTTTTCGGGCGCACTTTCGTACGTTTAGAAAACTAGCCTTTTACGTTACGTGACGTGTACCTTTTACAAAAATTAGACTTACTCAACAATAAATTACCTTTATAAAAATATAACTTATAAAATTGAGCGTTGTGGTCATTTCCTTCTATAAATTAAAGTCTCGTTGTTTGTCAATATATTTTATTTTAAATTAAACATTTTGTGACACGTACCTTTATTAATAACTAGACTTAAATTAATTAAAAACTAACCCACTCAAAGTGTAACTTAATCTTTTGAGTGTTTTGATCATTTCCTTTTATAATTCATAATCTTGTTATTTATCAAAGCCTATTTATTAATATTAGTTTAAAATCAAAACGTTTTATGACTAATTAAAATTTATAATCTTATACATATTTTTGAAATATTTATCTAATAACATACTAGTTATCCTTTCAAAACTAATTATATAATTTAAGTTCATTTACATAATCGAAAATCCTATAACGTTTATGCTTTAAAACTTAATTTGATTTCATTCTTTTATGCGTAAATGTTTAGTTTAATTTCCTTAACTTTCTAAATAATATAACTTATTATAACATATCAAATGGGTTTATCTAGTCAACGAATCGTATCCCAATTATTCCTTCTATATGATAAATTGAGTATTATGAAATTCAATTCTCCACTAACTTTTGTCTAACTCCCAATAAGTGATACTTTGTTCTTACTTGTAAATCACTTTACCATTTATTCCGAATACCGTTAAAAAAGTAAGGGTTTCCTAATTCAAAGTGGACCTCATAACAGAGACTCATAATCATAGTTCAATGTATCCGATAATTCAATCATTTGATATTATCTTTTAATCTCGTCGATAAACTTACATCGAACAAATACGTTCATGTAAAGTATTATTTATTCAATACCTTGATAGCATTTCCAAGTTCATAAAATATATCTCATAACTTATATTCATATTAACTAATCCGTTCAATGTTTTATTAATATATCACAATTTAATAATCACACATGTATATGTATATATATTTATTTACACATAATTGTTCGTGAATCGTTAGGCATGGTCAAAGGGTAATTGATTACATGAATATAGTTTCAAAGCTTTCGAGACTCAACAATACAGATTTTTGCTTATCGTGTCGGATATATATAAAGATTAAAGTTTAAATTTGTTCTGAAATTTCTGGGTCATCACATTACATTCTACTTAAACTCTGAACATATCAAGAAAATATATTCTTGATAGTTCTATTCTCAGCAATTCTGGTAATTTACCAAATCAAATCATGATATTACGCTTAGAACAGTAGGTCCATTCGAAACTCCATACCTACAAATTCTGGACCATTACTCGCTTTACTTAGAGTCGAGAGGAGAATAAAAAGGTAAAGAGCTCCGACATATAAGGGAAAATATAAAGTCCGATAACGACACCGAAATTACAAACTGTGTATATCAATGCATATAGCAATATAAAGACACGGGAGAACTAAAAATATGATAAATACTAGAGCATAATAGAAGTAAACAGACTCCTCTGGTGGGAGTTGGAAAAGAAGGAAGATTGTGGCGATAACCAATATAAGGTCAAGAACAAGAACTGGATTGAGCATATTAACAAAACTTTTGGAAGTATGAATTGAGAAAGAAAGTATAGAAGTGGTGAAGATAATGAAACGGAAGAAGCTAATTTATAGCAAAAATTCCAGACACAGCAATCGTGGCAATTCACCGCATTTAATTAAAGAAAATCCTAATTTCCGTAATTACCGGAGAATCAAATCTTATAAAGATTTCGAAGATTTCTTTAATTCCTTAAAATCCGGAAATCAATCGTAACTACGTCAAAAGTTAAGGCGAACATTTAATTTCCTCATTTCAATCTTTTGCGATAGCTTCGTTTATACTCTTCCTATAATCGAAATATTTTATCCATAATACCCAATGTTGATAAAACTCTAATTTTCAACTCATATTCATCATTAAGATATTCCTGTTGTAAAGAATGACGATCTCTATCAAATTTCATGACTATGATTTTCATGAACTCCTCTCTGTTTTGTCTGCCGTAATATTGCAGCATAAACGCTCAAGGTTTTAAATGAGCTCAATATTATTCATAACACATTTCATGTATCCAATTTACTGAAATGACTTGCATAACATCATCATTTTGAATGATCTCTGCATTAATGATAAAATGCACTTCGTAGAAGAACCTGTAGAAATTATGGTTCGTATGACTTAAACTCTTGAAACAAAACAATATTCTATCCGTTGGAATTCACGCAAGGCCCCGAGCATACCTGGGAACGTGAAGACCAAATAAAACAAAAATATCCTCACCTGTTTACAAACAACGCCGATGGATGGCAACAACTAAAATTTCGGGACGAAATTTCTATTAACAGGGGGATATTGTGACAACCCGGAAATTTCCGAGTTTATTTAAACAAAAAACTCTACATGACTTCATTTAACTTTGAATGAAATACCAACGATTCACGAACAATTATTACGTATTAGTATTATTATTAATATTATTTTAAACCATATTATCATTTACAATCATTACTATTATTATCAGTATTATTAATATTATTATTACTAATAATTATTAATATCATTAATATAATACTAATATATTATTATTAATATTATTAGTATTAGCACTTTTACTAAAATTATTAAGGTTATTATAAATATCATTAATATTAATACAACTTATTACTAATGGTATTATTATTATTATTATTAATAGTATTATTAACATGATTATTATCATTATCATTATGATCTTTATCATTTATTATTATTATTATTGTTAATGATATTATTATTAATATTATTATAAAATATCATTATTCTTACTATTTACATATCTTTTATCAATAATATTAGAAGTATTATTATTATTAATATAATTATTATTGTTATTATTATTAATATAATTATTAATTATTAATGTTAATTAAATAAAATGAAAAAGAGTAATACCTAAATTAGGTCAAGACACTATCTGTATATTTTTTTTAAAAC